>NW_016690331.1:1489226-1535746 GCF_001604755.1 Lepidothrix coronata | reverse complement strand
TTTTTCTTTATCAACCCGATTCCTTTACTTCAAATTTCCCTATTTACCCCAACACCTATTTAAGCTCGGCCTTGTGGGTTCGCTGGGCTCGGCTTGGCCGTTCGGGGGCGGAGCGTGGGTTACACCGGGGGCGGAGCCATGCAAATGAGGTGGGACTGTGAGCATCACTGCTCCGGTATGTAAATAAGGGGGTGGTGCCATGCAAATTAGGAGAAAAATAACAAATATAGATTGCTGTATGTAAATGAGGGGGCGGTGCCATGTAAACGAAGAGGGCCGTGACCATCCCGGGAGCCTGCACGTAAATGAGGGGGCGGTGCCATGCAAATGCCCGCCGTCAGTGACAAGATGGCGGCAGCGGCGGCGCGGCGGGCGCAGCTGGTGCTGGGGCACCTCTCGGGGGCCTCCCCGGGCCCCGCGGCCGCCCCGAGGGCTGTGCCCTGTGCCGGGGGCCCCCCGCGGGCCGCCAGCCCCGACGACGTGGTGGTGGTGCACGGCCGCAGGACCGCCATCGGCCGCGCCAAGCGCGGCGGCTTCAAGGTACGGATGGGAGGGTCCTGCCCGCCTACCACCCCCCCCGCCTGCCCCTCACAGGTGCTGGGATCCCCTCCCTCGCATACCTGGGTGCTGGACGCCCAGCTGCCGCCCAGGAGCTGCTCTACTCTGAAAAAGTGTAAAAAAAAAAGAACGTTTTGCGATGGTTTTAATGCTCGGGGTGGGTGGTCCAGGTGTGGCAGGGCCGGTGGCGTCCCCCAGAAGAGCGGGGCAGTGTCCCGAGGGGTCTCCTGGGACCAGCCACAGTCTCCGCTGTCACCCCCCCTGGCACGTGGAGCATCCCCTTGGAAAAGCAGCGTGGCCTTCACCTCCTCGGACCTGCCACCCTTCTGGAACCCGCGGCCACAGAGCCCTCAGCGAGAACGTAGTGCCAGGATGGCCCTGAAGGATGCGCGTTGTCATCCTTCAGAACGGGTCTCGCTCGTCATGCTGGGTGCTTCTCACCAGTTGAGGGGCCACAAAATAAATTCTTTCACAAAATTAGTCAAGGGGCTCAGTTTGCTGAATCTTGTCACATAACTCACTGTACTTGTTTGATTTTGAAGGCCCAGTACAGTGTGTTCCTATAAAAACGGAGGTCAGGTGAGAAAGCAGTGTGTGTGTTCAATTGCTTGAAAGACACTTGGGGTGAAGACAGAGTAACTCTGTTGCAGCAGGAAAACAACCACCAGTGTGAGCTGAGAAGTGGAGCAAAGCTGCTTTAGCCCACACATCAGCCCTCTGGAGTGGTCTGTGTGAACTGGTGGCAGGGCTGTGACTGGTGTTCACTGGTGGCACTGATCCCCTGTGCTCTCAGGACACGACACCCGACGAGCTGCTGGCTGCCGTGATGACAGCTGTCCTCCAGGATGTCAACCTCCGTCCTGAGGCCCTGGGAGACATCTGTGTGGGTGAGTGAGAACCTCCTGGTCCAGGTGGCTCTGTGGGATATGCTGCTCCTGGTGGCTCTGTGGGACATGCTGCTCCTGGTGTCCTGTGGGATACTCATGGGGTTGGGAGGGGTTAGTGTGCAGCGTTGGGTTTAGGAAGGCAGTGTTCCTATTTCACGCCTGTCCTGTCCGTGGTAGGGGGATCTGGGTGCTGAGTGGTGCTGAGCTGGGGTGATGGGAACATCCCTTTGATGCCTGCAAGGGGAATGTAACCCATTGACTGGAATTGTATCTTTGCACTCAGGGAACGTGCTGCAGCCTGGAGCTGGTGCCTTGATTGCAAGAGTTGCACAGTTTCTGAGGTAAACTCCCAACCAGGCTGAGGTTCTCCCTCTGCTCCCCAGGCCTTGGCTGCAGAGCAGGGATTGGAGGTTGTGGTGGGGCTCATGCACTCCCAGGAATTACACCAGTCCACCTTTTGCCTAGAAACTAGACTTTGGTCGAGTGTTTGGAGAACACTGATGGCAAAGGGACGGGGAGGCAGAGGTGAGGCTGTTTAATCTGTTTGTGCTGCCTCTGAATGGGAGATCTTGTTTTGTGGGCTCCCAGCTGCACCTGGTGCTTCTCCAGACTGGGAGGCTGTGCTTCTCTGCTGTGCCTGGTCCCAAAGCCATGGAGTGGGCTCAGATCTTTCTGTCATTGTCCATTGTTGGTGGTCAATGGCTAATACTGAGCTGGATCCCAGATTCCAAATATTTCAGTCACTGTCTATTGCTGTTGTTTGCTTCTGTCAGTCAGTGCATTACCATGACTTTGGACAGGTGCTGGAACAGCCCACCAATAATTAGGAATATTGCAAAACTTTTCAGGGTTTCTGGCCCAGATCAGAGCTTGAGATCTAGGCCCAGGAGAGAGTTCTGCTCAGAGAGGACCTTCTGAAGACAGACTCATGGGGAAACAGCACTCAGAGCCACTTGCCAATCAAGTGTGGAAGTTATCTTTGAACTTTGCTTTCCCTTGGTGCAGGACCAAATAGGTCAACAAATGTATAAAGGGGTCGGTTTGGAAACTTGAGGGTTAAAGTTTAATCAGGTGGTTTAATGCTCCCTTTAGAACTTTGGGTTGTTGGTGGTTTTCATCGCTGAGTCTTTGCCAATGCTGTCTTGTTTTCCAGTGGTATTCCAGAGACAGTTCCGTGCTCCAGTGTGAACCGGCAGTGCTCCTCAGGTCTACAGGCCATTATCAATATAGCTGGTAGGTGTTGTGGGCACTGGGATCAGAGTCCATGCCTGCCCCGCCCCAAGTGCTCATTCCTCCTGTCCTCCAGTCTCTCTGAGCAGTGAGAACAGTGACAATGTCTTGCACAGCTGAGAATTTTCAGTGTGGTGTTAGTTGAATACTTTTATAACCTTGACTGGCCAAGTTTATCCCTAGAGAAGTAACTTGGTTTTCTGGGTATAAGTTCTACCATCACCTCCATATCAGGCAGCTTCCAGAAGGGTCCCTCCAGTCCTCTCTGGCCCCATGTCAGGTCATGGTCAGTCCTCAGCCCCATCAGCTCCTTGGCCTGGCTCTTGCTCTGGCAGGCAGGAGGACGAGGGAATGCCCATTTGGCTTTGCCAGATGCCTCAGGGGTTTGGAAACCAGAGCTGGGATGGAAATGCTTTTGCTCCTGATGACAGTAAGAATGTTTGTGCACTGCTGTTACAGGTGGCATCCGAAATGGATCATATGACATTGGCTTGGCCTGTGGGTAAGGAAGTCTTTTCACGGTACTTGCTTAGGCTTCCCGAAGATAACACTCTGTCCCTCTGCAATAGCCTGCCCAAAATTAGCTTTTTAACTAATCTCCAACTAACTATCATCTTGGAAGACCAGCAGCTGTCTTGGAAAAGAAATTAATGTCCTACCTGTGCTAATAAGTGCTCTGCAGATTTACAGGAGCTGTTCTGTGGTGGATGAAAAGGCTGTTCTCTGCTTCAGTCCTAAAATCATAAGAAGTGTTTATTTTTTAGAGGATTATGTAAATGTTAGGTTGGTTTTGGAGAAATACTAGTGACCACATACACATTCACTTTAGAAGAACAAATGAAAAAGTGTTCAGTAATCCTGAGGGTAAAATACTGAGTTTCTCTTTTTCTTTACCTTGGTGATTTTAAGTCTTTTTTGAATTATTACTGCACACAGTTATCCATCAGTCCTTAGGAAAAGGTTTATATTTACAAGTTCTCAGCACCTGCACCTGCACATACACATTGAGCAAGATAGAGGTTGAGAACACTCTTCCCTTCTTAGGTTGCTGCAAAATAAAGAGCTCAGCAGGACACGTGTGCTCCTCTGCTGTGGGCAGAGTACCCGGTGTTCATGGGCAGTGCCTGTGCTTGAACACATGATGCTTTTCACAGCTTCACTTTGAAACAACTGTTTCAAGAAATTGCAGCTGAAGTCAAGTAATGCAGTGTCCTTAGAGCTGGTTTAAATTGCTCATAGCACTTACTGTAAGCTGCTTGGGGGGAAGACCTTATTTTCTGCTTGTTTTTCATTTTCCAGGAAGAGTGTATGTGTTATTTATTCTTGATGAGTGTATTTGTGTGGTGCAGAGTATAATTCAAACCCTTTTCCCATTGTAGGCTTCATAATCTGGATTGACTTTGCAAAAGCTCACCAGTCTTAAGTGATGGCAGTGTATTTCTGCAGCAAATTTGAGTACTTTAGTGTGTTAATTCATTTGTAGGTCAAAGATTGCAGCCTCTGGGATCCGTATCTTAAATTCTTTGTATTGCAAAATATAAATGATGAAACTCACTGAAAGCTCTTTGTCATGGTTTGCTTAATACTTCTCTTATTCTACTGCCAACCTGTTCTTAAGCTCTTAAGTGGCATGTTTATGGCTGTTGACAATCTCACTGGAAAATCCAGCCCTTGAACCTTGGGTTTCTCATTATGTTTGAGGATAAAAGTGCCAGAATCATTAGCAATTCCTTCCTAGCTGTGGAAACACGAGAAATTAACTGCTGACATTGGTATCCTGTTCTAGTGAAACAAGGACCAATTGAACCTTGCAATCTGTTTTCATTTCATGATAATTCGTATATTGATGATTAAAGAGCTTCTGCCTCAGCCAGTTCTTAATTAGCAGTCTGTGTTTCTGTGGGATAATAGGAAAGCCTGTTGTCAGGATACTGAGTTTTGATCAGTCTTAATGAAGCAATTCAAATTTTTCCTGTGTTTAGTGTGGAAACAATGTCCCTCAGAAGTGCAAATAATCCTGGTGATATCAGTTCCAGCATGATGGACAACAGCAAAGCTCGAGACTGCCTTATTCCTATGGGGTAAGTGTTTCCCCTTCCCACAGTTTAAGGGTTTCCTAGATGCTCTGTCTCCTCAGTGGCTTAGTTTCAAATCCATCTGAATTCAGGGAGCTTGGAGCTGTGTTTATCAGCATCCTCCTTGGCAGTGGTGGAAAATTAATGATGTGAAATGGGGGAAGAAAGGCTGAGAGAATTGGGATTGTTCAGCCTGGGGAAGAGAAGGCCTCAGGGTGACCTGATTGTGGCCTTCCAGTGCCTGAAGGGAGCATCCAAGGAAGATGGAGAGGGACTGTTTACAGGAGAATAGAGTGATAGGATAAAGGGTATTAGCTTCTACCTGAAAAGAGAGCAAGATGAGATTACATACTAGAAAAAAATTTTTTATTCTGAGGCACTGGAACAGGTTGCCCAGAGAAGCTGTGGCTGCCCCATCCCTGGAAGTGTTCAAGGCCAGGTTGGACAGGGCTCTGAGCAACCTGGTCTCGTGGAAGGTGTCCCTGCCCATGGCAAGGGGGTTGGAACTAAATGATCTTTAAGGTCCCTTCCAACCCAGGCCATTCTATGAAGATCTGCAACTCTGAGGAAAGATTTCCTTGTCTTAAGCTCAATGGCTTGATGAGCAAGAAGAATGGATTTGAACCTTGTTTTGGTCCTAGATTTGATTCAGGATTTGTTTCTGCCAGCAGTTCTTGGTTGAGAAGGCAGCAGTTGGCTTTGACACTAAAGCCAGTCCTTGTACCTTGTGTTGTCTCAGTAGAAGCCAACTGCACCTCCATTAGATGTGTCCTTGTATTAACTCTGTGATGTTGTTTTCCCCAGAATAACCTCAGAAAATGTGGCGGAGAAGTTTGGGGTTTCCCGGAAGAAGCAAGATGCCTTTGCCTTGGCTTCCCAGCAAAAGTAAATGCCATTTTTGTTGGATTTTTTTAACCTTTTAGTTAAGGGATAAATACAGCTAGAAAACAAAACGCTATTTCCCAAGACAGATCAAGTGCAGCCTTCTTGTTGCCTTCCAATCCTTAATAGTGACTAAGGAAGCTTGAGATTGTCTGACCCAAGATCAGTGCATGTCCAGGGTTGTGTGTGATGAGGAAAACTGAACCCAGAGCTGTCCTGGGGATGGTGTGGACTGACCCTGTACAAGTATTACCAGGCACGTGAACCCTGGGCAGTGAGTGCCCCTGTGTTTTTCAGCAGTTGCCTATGGCTGAGGGGTTGGAACTGGATGATTTCTAAGGTTCCTTCCGATCCAAACCATTCCATGTTTCTATGATACAACCTCGGTGAGGTTTCTGGAACGAGTCAGTGGTGCGGTATTTTCACAGTGGCTTTGGCTCCGGATCACTGGAACCTGAACGTGGGAGCAGCAGCAGAAGGAACCTTTCCCAAGAGGGAATAGTTGAGCGCAGCTGTTTGTAGGGAACTGCTGAGCTTGTGAGAAGAGTGGCTTGTCCTTGCTGCAGGTGTTTGGCTCTGAGTCCAATCCTACCTCTGATAACCTTCCTCTTGGATTAAATCACTGCCAAAGTCAACTGACCCTGGGATCCGTGGGGCTGTACTGGCAGAGCAGTGGCAGGTGATGTGGTAAAGCTGCTGCCATCAAAGAGTTAAATTCACTCCCAGAGCTTTGTTTAGGCATTGCCCCGGTCCAATTATTTATCTAACACAGGAAGCCACTGCACAGGGCAGTTAACCTTTAAATTCTGGCCCTGCTGCTCAGGGAACTTGGCATGCCAGCCTTTCTCACTGACGTGGGACTGATAACCAAAAGGGTATGTGAATGTGATCCTCATGCTCACGTGAGGCAGGGGGCGACTTTCTGGCCTTGGTCTCAGGATGTCTGTGGAGTTACTGAACTGTCCTTCAGCACTTTGCTCTAACTCACTTACCTGGGAGCACTGAATATTTTATTAGTAAAAGTGTAAAGTGATGAGGGGGTAAAACAAGCTTTTGGTCTCCAATTCGTATTCCCTTTAAAGGATTTACCTCTGAAAGGTAAATCCTGTAAATCAGCTCCACTTTGGAGGCTTTTAAAATACCTTGTTGATAGGAAAGATAAAATCTCTGTGACCTGAGATAATTCTAGTTTAGTTAATTGTATTCTGCCTACTTATATCCATCTGGTTATGGCAGCTGTTCCCTACTGCTGATTCTGATGTCTCAGGGACCAGGTTCAGTCCTCAATGCACCCTTACTGCTAAAGGTCTTGCCCAGAGCAGCTGTGGATGCCCCATCCCTGGAAGTGTTCAAGGCCGGGGTGGAGGGGGCTTGGAGCAACCTGGGATAGTGGAAGGTGTCTCTGCCCGTGGGCTGGAATAAGTGATTCCATTCTACAAAGTCATGCTGAACTATTCAATGCTCATTGCCTTGTTTTGGGTTAAAAGGCTACAGTTAAATGATAGAAAATTAAAGTCTGTGGTCTAAAGCTTAACTTGTCTTTAGTAGGACAAAACCAGGAACAAGGGTAACTTCAGCCATTCCTTAACTTGTCAGAAGTCATTGGCATTATGTGGAGGCTTAGCCCATGTGCTCTGTTTAAACTCTAAAAAGTAAGAATTGATGTTTGAACATCAGGATTCATTTCTTTTCATACACCTGTGATGTGACTGTACCTCTGGACGAGTACAGCTTCATGTTGGGAGCTGGTGGTGGTCAGTCAGTCACAGAGGTGTTGATGGGAACAGAACAGGGATCTTGCTCAGAAATCTGTGATCCTGTGACCCAGGTCTGGGGACAGTGCCCATAATGTTGATGTATAGGTGAAGAGTTTGTCTTCCCATGAATGGAAAGAAGAATTTGCCTGTTGTTTTCATGGCCACTCAGCAAGGATGTACCAAGTCTCACCTTAGTTCACTCTCTAACTGTTTTCCTTCATTTCAGTTCTCCTCCAAAATATTTTAACATTTCACACTCTTCTTTACCAGAGCAGCAAAAGCTCAGCAGATGGGACTGTTTAAAACTGAGATTGTTCCAGTGAAGACCACTGTTGTAGATAATGAGGGCAACCAAAAAACAATCACAGTGAACCAAGATGAAGGGATTAGGCCCTCCACGACCCTGGAAGGCTTGGCCAAGCTGAGACCTGCCTTCAAAGAGGACGGAAGCACTACAGCAGGTCAGCTCAGTTGTTAAATCTGTGGTGTTCCTGTGGTTTACCTGCCTTGTTCTAGAACATGCTTAGGCAAAAAAGGTGTTAACAGGTCTTTTCCAACAGGTAATGCCAGCCAGGTCAGCGATGGAGCAGCTGCTGTTCTCCTGGCAAAACGCTCGAAGGCAGCTCAGCTGGGACTCCCAGTCCTGGGGGTGCTCCGGTCCTTTGCTGTGGTGGGGGTCCCACCTGATGTGATGGGCATTGGGCCGGCTTATGCCATCCCTGTTGCTGTGGAAAAGGCAGGTAAGAACCCCCTGTCATTCACACAGTGTTTGGCAAAGGGGAAATCAGACTCCCTGGGCGGAGATTTAAGATTACATTATTCAAGCATGAGCAGCTGTTGGCCACAGGAGCAGTGAAATTAAATTCCACACCTTAAAAGAGGTCCTGCCTCTGACTGTTGCAACACTGTTCAGTTTCCACAACAGTTAACACTAAATCACTCGCAGTGTGTTCACTTCTTAACATGACCAGCATTGGGGGGTGTGGGGTTTGTGTTTGGTTTTTGAGGGTTTTTTTACTTTATGGCTTTGGCATCATTCCAGTGTCCTTAGGAAACTCATTAGGTTAATCAGCTTCTATAGCTGATGATTACTGTTGTGCCTGCCTGCCATGGCTATGGTCACATGCCCACCTGTAGCTTTATCTTTCACTTTCAAAACACCCTTCAATCCTTAATCCCCCTGCAGAGAAATCACACTTAATCTAAGGAAACTTGGCAGACTCATTGGCACAGTGCTATGAACTGTGATGTTCTGCAGTCTTTAGACACTGCTGCATGTAAACACATGTACAAGTGTAAATACCCCACGTGGAGCCAAGGTCTTTCTTTTGTCATTAGTGGATAAGAACTGGAATTCATGAACAGGTGCTGTGAGTGAATTATTCTCTTTGATATGAGGCAAAACCATCTCTTTTTAACTCCTTACTTTTCTGGCCCATAGGTCTGACTCTAAATGACATTGATATATATGAAATTAATGAAGCCTTTGCAAGCCAGGTGAGTGATCATCCTGTTTGAGTTGCTGCATTGCTTGGCAACTGAGTGTATTTTCAGGTTAAGATTTGAACTTGTTCCACATATTACATCTTTAGCTGAATGTTATTAACATGTGCAAACTATTTTCCTTTTCCTTCAGATAAAAACAAGCTTATGCAGCTTAATATTAGGAAAAAAGTCCACTGAATGAGAATGGGATCTTTGCTATTGCACCCTTGCAAAATCTGTTTCACCAGGGCTGTAATTTGTTGTCAGGTGGTGTTTGGAGGCAGGAAACTTCACTACTGTGTCTATCAGGAACAGTGTGGCAGCAGGACCAGGGAAGTGATTCTTCCCCTGTACTCAGCACTGGTGAGGGCACACCACAAGTGCTGTGTCCAGCTCTGGGCCCCTCAGTTCAGAAAGGACATTGAGGGGCTGGGGCAAGTCCATAGAAGAGCAATGAGGCTGGTGAAGGGACTGGAGCACAAGTGCTGTGAGGAGAGGCTGAGAGAGCTGAGGTTGTTCAGCCTGAAGAAGAGGAGGCTCAGGGGAGACCTCCTCACTCTCTACAACTCCCTGACAGGAGGTTGTAGCCAGGTGGGGGTTGGTCTCTTCTCCCAGGTACCAGCAGTAGGACAAGAGGGCACAATCATAAGCTCTGCCAGGGGAGGTTTAGGTTGGATATTAGGAAGAAAGTTTTTACAGGGAGAGTGATCAGACATTGGAATGGGCTGCCCAGGGAGGGTGGATTCACCATCCCTGGAGGTTTTTAAGATGAGACTGGATGTGGCATCAGTGCCATGGTCTCATAACCATGGCAGTGTTGGATCAAGGGTTGGACTCGATGATCTCGAAGGTCTTTTCCAACCCGTCTGATTCTGTGATTCTCTACAAATCTGTGACATGTCTGTCAGCATGTGCATGGGCTCAGTTTGAGATGAAGTGGATAGTTTTAGCTCACTTCTCTTGTAACCAGTTCCACTCCTTTCCCCTGGGAAAGGTGGTCTAGCTGGAGTCAGGCCTCCGAGTTGGAGGAGAAGAGCTGAGAACTAACGAAGATGAGAGCATCAACATGAAACCATTCCCTGTGTCTTTCCAGGCTGTGTACTGTGTTGAAAAGCTGGGCATTCCCATGGAGAAGGTGAACCCCCTGGGAGGAGCCATAGCACTGGGGCACCCCCTGGGCTGTACTGGTGCTCGCCAGGTCGTCACTTTGCTCAACGAGCTGAAGCGCAGAGGGAAGAGGTGAGTGCTGAGGATCAGTGCTGGCCTAAACACCTATGTGTGTGTAACTAACACAGGCTCAGGAGTCACCACAGTTTTGGGGTCACCTTTTTCTATCCCTTGGGTGGCTTGGAATCTGAATTCCCCGTGTTTCTCTTGTTGGCAAAGGAGAGCAGTGGGCAGCTCATATTTATTGTATTTTTTATTTGTATTTTTCTCCCAGATGATGTAAACCTGAGCTTTTTCCTAATTCCATCTGTTGTTTCAGAGCCTATGGAGTTGTGTCCATGTGCATTGGAACTGGCATGGGCGCTGCAGCTGTGTTCGAGTACCCAGGGAAGTAACTCCAGTACTGAGAGAACAACACAACAGCTCATTCTCTGCCTTCCCTAGTGATAGCAAATGATTTGCACTGTGAAATCAAGTGAGATTCATTACTAGACTTACAAATTTTAGGCAGAAATTGTGAAGTAGAATTAATGGAACAGCTCTGCTAAGCAGGTGGGGACGTGGCTTCCAGACACGAGAAATTAGCTCAGCTGAAGTTCAACTACAGGCCCTGGTCTGCTGATTATGAATTAATATTTTTAAATTAATCGATCTCTTTATTCTGTGAATATTATCAAAGAGAAGTAGTTCACAGGACAGTATTTTTGTATGGCAAATTGTCTAAAAGGGTCACTCAAAATGAAAACATCAGTGCAGATGAAAAGGCTTTTCCAGGTGCGTTTTTTTTTTTTCTTTTAAGATTTAACCATTTTTCAAGAAGTTGAAAACAGCTTGTTTTGAAGCAAAGACTTCAGATTTCCTTTACAACTGTGTCTGTCAGATGCAAGTCATAAGTTGTGTGTGTCTGACATTGTCCCTGCAGTGGAGGATGTGCTGTAGCTTGCTGCTGTTGGAGATGCTCTGAAGCCTCCAGTGGGGGAAAGTGGAAGGACTGGAATGTAATATCCAAGGAAGTGCCTGAATAGAAAGGTTCTGTTGGATTGCTAGAAGCCAGGACTTTGGAAGTGGCCATTCCATCTTTTACAACACATGTTTAATTATCTGTTTGCATGACTCTATGGATAAGCTTGTGCTTAATCTTATTTACTTACCTAACATAAAGCAAAGTTCAGCATTACACTTACTGCAAGCACCACATGAACATCAGTGACAGCTCAGTCCTTCACAAATGTGTGTTAGATCTTGTGTCTTCTGTCATCCCTTATCTGTTCTCTCTGATCTGAACAGGAAGATCACTGAAGCTCAGAGTTAATGGCTTGAAAAAGAAATGTACTCATTGACTTTGATGTGTTAGAAATGTTTAAGTTTGTAACAAACAGAAGTTCTTTGTCCTGACTCTTGTTTTTGCACTTAATAATACAATTGGGTTCTTGCAATACCTTTGTTTCCTTTTTATGATGGTTGTTAGTTGAAGGTCATGATGAGTTAGAGCTGTTTGATATCTCACATTCCCATGCTGTAGCCTCTCTCACTCAGCAATCAGGCTGTATTTTAGAGCCAAAAGATGGAATTATTTAGAGGGGTTAAAGAGGCGTTAGCATCCTCAAGGGTCTTTTCACACTGAGGTTCCTGTGTATAACCTGAGTTGCTCTGTATGAGTTGTCATGCATTTTCTGTTCTTCTCCTGTGTGGATCCCTACCCCTTCCCACACACACTGCCTTTGACAAAAACCTTTTATGTGAGGGGAGTGGAAAACTTTAACAGGCTCAGAAGTGGGAATTTCAGTGACCTTTAGCTAAAATAATACTAAAAACATTTAAAAAGAAGTGAGTAAATGGGAACCATGTGGGGGGAAAGAATGAAGAGGAATAAGGGTTCCTCCCTCTGTTGCTGTAGGGGATGTTCTCAAGACCCAAGCATGATGAAACAGGCAGGTTGGTAATTTTCCAAGGAGTCCAGGGAAAGCTGGCTCTTCTCCCTTTCATGTAAGGCATCGAGAAAAGAACCTGGGGAATGCTGGCCTATTCACCAATTCTTGCTTTTATTACGTGTCAATGTCCATTTTAATGTCAAACAAATAAACGAGGCAAAGCAAAAGCTACTTTAAGGTAGGAACAGTCTTTAGCTGTAATTTGAGGAGTGCTGGGCCATGCAAAGGGCTTTGACCAGACTTATACAGCTGCTTTGCAACTTAAAACCTTGTTCTGTGGCTAATGCTAAGCTTATCACAGCAATAAAAGCAACAGCAGAGGATGAATTTATGACTGGTTAAGGTACCATGAGAATTTTTTTCTTCCTAACTTAAATTTTCATTCTGCTAAAATTCCAGTCCCTATTAAAAGAACAAAAGTAGGTGAAAATACAGGCTCAGCTGCATTCAGCCTGTTACCTTGACATTTGTTCCACACTGCCTTGTTTAAAGGTCGTCATCATTCCTCTTGTGCATTCCTCGTCCTCTGATGTGCAGCTTGCAAGGCTTCTCTCCCAGCACTCCAGCAATGGTCACAAGAGCTTCATAGTCGATGTTGCTCCTAAAGCACACAGCAAAAAGACAGTTCAGCTACAGCAACGTGCAGTTCTGTGTGGGGGAAAAAGGGGAGAATGGTGTCCTAAGAATGCTCCAAGTCACAATCACAGGTCCTTAACATTAGTGTCAAGTCCAGATGACAGTCCTACTTCCCAGGGCCGTGCCCCACAAGTACATACAGGGTGTTGGAAAAGAATGGTTGAGTCTGTGCCTGAAGACATTTGATTATTAACCTCATGTTTGTAAGAAAAGTATCTTCCTACTTGTAAAATTGTATTTAAATAAATGAAACAAAGCTCTGCTGAGAGCAAACACCTGCACTTGCCTTGATGTGAAAACTCCTCCCTGTGACAGGCAAAGTTTGAAGCAGAAAAGTTTCTGTCACTCCCCTAAGACATGGGGCAATCAGTAGAGTCTAGATTGTAAATGAACATCAAAAAGGTTACAGCAAGTGTAGTTTTGTGCTAAGTCTCACAGCATAATTTGCCAAAGGCTAATGCCACTCAACATTCCTGACACTGTTCCTCTGAAGGACTTCTCTGCGTCCAAGTGACGGTTCTGAAAAGGCCTGAGGCAAACGCCTGTTCTGCCAGACAGCTGTTGTTTCTTCCTTCTCATAAAACAATTCCCCTGCAGGAAAACCACTGATTTGGGGAGGTGAATTATTAAAATCACCTCACACCTTGCATATAATTATTTCCTAATGCCATGTTGGTCCTGTGCTCTGCTGTGTTGGGAATTCTTCATCTGGAGCTGCACAGATGAGCTGGCTGCTACACAGTGACATCTTTGCTTTCTGGAACTTCCAGGCATTTCCAGACATGCTGATTAGTGTATTTGTCAGACAAAATGAAGTGCTTCAGGCATATTCAGAAGCATTCCAGAAAAATCTAGGCAGTCAGGAGCCTGGGGAGGCCTCTGGTCCACCATGCTGCTCTGAGCAGGGACAGCTTAGAGCAGCTGCTCAAGGCTTCATTCCATTGACAGAGCAGTAGCTCCAGTGATGGAAATCACTGGATCATGTTCCAGGGAGATGGAAGTTATGACAATAACTCAAGTCACCTACAGTTTGCTTCCTGAAACTTCCCTGTCAGCAGTTTTCAGACCTCTTTGAAATCACTAGGATAGACTTGTCTTAAACTTCGTGCCACCATGTGATAACTTCCAAAAAGATAATTTGTAACGAAAGCTGAATTTTCTTACAGGAGTTAAATCTCCCTAATTAGAGCATAGAAATTAAAGTCAGCCAAGATTTATAAAATGGTTTGGTTTGGGAGGGACCTCAAAGTTCATCTCGGTCCAACCCTGCTGCGATGGGCAGGGACACCTTCCACTATCCCATGTTACACCAATCCCCACCAACTTGGCCTTGAACACTTCCAGAGGTGGGGCATCTACAACTTCTCTGGCAACCTGTGCCAGGGCCTCACCACCCTCACAGGGAAGAGTTTCTTCCTAATAGCTAATCTAAACCTGCCCTCTGTCAGTTTGAATCCATTCCCCCTTGTCCCATCACTCCATGCCTTTGTCCAAAGTACCTTTCCAGCTCTCATGTAGCCCCTCCAGTATGAACAACGCCAACTCTCTGTCAACAGCAAGACTTCAGTTCTGTTAACTGTACCTTGCAGTAAAGCTGATCTGCAAAATCTCTCTGGTAGGTGCATCCCCCTCACGTGCCTCCAAAATGCCATTAGTCGGGAAGACTGAAAATACTTCCAGGGTGTTGGGCCTTTCCTGTTCTTCTGCAGTGCAAGGGCCAAATATCAAACAAAGCCGTACAAGACCCTTTAAGTATATACAGCATGTAACACTCATAGCAATGCACCTCTTAGATGAGTAACTAATAAATCATGTCTCATACTGTCAGAGGGTTTCTGTGCACGTGCTCAGCCTCTGTTTTCATCCTCTAATCCAGGGCTGTGATCAGTGGCCTCCATGTTAAAATAATAAAGCCCTGATCTTCTTTCCTCTGGAGCCCATCTGTTGTTAACAGCAGCAGACATGCTCAAACTGAGCTCATGAGGAGCTGCTGCTCCTTGTTGCCCCTCAGGATTGATTTATAAATGAGCAGAGCATATCCACGAGTTGTGAGGGCTAAGAGTCAATCTTTTGGTTAAATGAGCAGCAACTGTGGAAATCAGTAGTGACACTGATGTCAGAAAAGGGAGAGGAAAAGCCCTCGTAAGAAGCAGACCACATATGTTTGCACCCAACATCATCACATATTGCCTCTATACTGAGTGCATGCAGCCTTAATAAAAACACTGAATATGAAACTATATAACAAGGAAATCAATTGCAAAACTAGAATACCCAGCAAGGCAGTCCAGTAGCTTCTACAGCCGCTCCTGTTGTACAAGAAGACATGTTCTGTCTTGGTCTGTGCAACAAAGTAGGTCTGGAAATCAACTGTGTCACAAGAGAGCTCCAGGACTGGAACACTGAGATAAGCAGTCACTGGGACCAGCTGCAAAACAGAAGGAAGGGAAAGGAGAATAAAATCCACCGCATTTTTGTAGAGCCTTAATAATACCTGCTCCAGCTGGATCATTCTTAACCCCAAGCACTGAATCAAGAGTCATTGTTCTATGTTCTTTCAAAATGGTTAATTCCCATCCTGCAGCCTTGAGTGAATTAAGTTGTTCCTTGTGTTACTGTTTTGGGACAGGTTTTCAAACCAGACACTGTAGTCTTAATGAAGTAACATGGAGTGAACATTCTCATTTGTTTTTAGGATTTTCTGTGGAGCTGCAGACATTACAGCATCTCGCTGTCCCTCAGGACTGTATGTGGCCCACTGTGAGTCACTCAGTTTGTGCAGATTGCTCAAGATTATTATTCAATTGACTGTATCTTAGATATGGTGCTTGTTCTTGCACAGGTCAGTCCTCAGAAACCCCTGGTATGAAAAGAAAATAGAAGTGCCTGCAGTGTCCTGGGCCTGCTGAAGGCTTGGTGGGGGTTATAGATGATCAGTCTTTAAGTGCATGTGGGCTGTGACCACACTGCGGGGGTTTGATGGACTCAGGAGCCTTTCCAGAAGCTCTTGGGTGCTGCAGGAGGCAGTGCCTGGTGACTCAGGCACTGGCTTGGTCCCTGGGACAGCCCTGACCCTGTCTCAGAGTCACACTGTGACTGGGCGTGTGGCCCTTTGAGCAGTGTCATCCAGGCCATCACCCTGTGCAGGGGACTGGGGTACCAGCACCAGGGTGGGACCCCAAACTCTCTGTCCACCTGAGAGTCACAGCAACCCCATGGCCTTTCACTTTACCCGGATTACACCATTTACTCCAGAGGTGCCTGTAGTTCAAGGCTGAATAAATCCTAATTCAAGTCAGAGATGCTGCTGGAACAGCCCTTTCCCAGGGCCCAGGTTCTGATCTCACCTGGGCAGTGTGGTTACTGTGCTCAATGACCAGATTTTGATTAAACTTCAGCTTTCTCTCTCCGTTCTCCAGCTGGAGCACTTGGGATCCAGGAAGCAGCTGGGTATCTGGCAAGTGTTGATACCTAAGTAACTCCAGAGTTATGTGGAATGACACTTTCACCTATGGTAAAAGAAATCCAGATGATTACCACATAAGAATACACTGTGTGCAGGAAATCCAAAGTAAACATTACACAAAGGCCCAGGCACACATTTTCCCACTGGAACCCGAAGGTGTCATGCCAGCAGCCAAATTCCCACTGGAACAAAGCATTATAATTAGCAAAAAAACACAGCTATTTCCTATGAATCCAGTACACGGAGACAGAGTGTAAAGGTGAACAGCTGATCTCTGAACCACGGGGGAGAAACAGTCTCTAGGAAGCTAAAGGTTCTGAATTCCTGAGGTTACAAATACCATATTCCCAAAGGTGTCTTAGACATATAAATTCTCTTTCTTCCCACACACGGAGAACTGAGATGTGTGTCAGAATGAAAACAGCAATATGAGAAGCACACTTCAAAAATGCAACTGTTACTCATTATTTGCACCTTACCTAACTCTCTACTCCAGGACTTTGTTTCCTTTAAGGTAATTTCTACACCCAAAACTAATCAAATTTTCCTCTCCTTACACTACCTGCATCTAATTTAAGGAAATGAGGGAGTTTGGAAATCTTTTAATATGTCCAGCATATATATGGCTGTTGATTTAGGTGAGCTGCAAAAACCAAAGGGGTTTCTGCAGGAGTTTGCAACAGGTCAGAGTTTATGGGTAAAGTACATCAGTACCACTTCAGAAAAATAATCTTTACTTGCAATACAGCAGGCAAAATGGCAGTAATTAGCATTTGCTAATATTACAACTATTCCCCCTGAAGTAGGGAGATTTCTATGCTGGTTGTGTTTTTCTGTGGTTCATCTGGGCCACACTAACACACCAATTACTAAACTCTCTATTCTGGCAGAGGATTATTATTTTTGAGCCTACCAGCATGTTTTGCTGTGGATAAAGTACATGTTGCAGTTGGTGTTCTCCTTCCTCCTTCTTGCTGTGGGATGTTTTGGTGCCCTTTTTGGGATCTGCGCTGGACACGCTGAAGGGCATAGACAGAAGGAGCCTGAAGTACAGAGGAACCTTGGTGCAATTGATGAGTTTCAAACTCTGAGTCATCACCGAATCTGTCAAAACCTGGGGGAGAAATGATTCAGAACTGGTCAGTTTTAACTCCCTGGAGAGGTTTGCGCTGGTCTGGGCACTGAGCACCAGCGGGGATCTGAAGGACTTCACCCCAAAAGCAACCCAGTATTTTTTTACTTGTGTTTTTCAACATTTCTTGAGTGAAAAACCAAAATAAAAATATTGTAATAAAGTCTAAAAGCCTTTGAATGTCAAGGGCCAAAGAAACTGGAGTGACTCATTCTGCTATTGGACCTTCATGTCCTGAAAATCAGAACTTACTCTTCTACTTACAAACTCCTCTATGAAAAAAAGAGAAAGTTGTATAAAATAGGCATTGTCTGAACTCAGCTTTGCTTATTCCTGGCTAATAAGTACTGGTAGTACTTTTTTTTCTTCCCTATCTCGTTATGTGCAATATAGAAAATGAGGCTGCTGGTGATAAAGATGCATTTTCAAAGCCATGTGCACACAGCTCTGAATTCTCACAGCAGTACAAACCAGCCGAATGCATCAGAGTGGGAAATACTTACTCCTAACAGAGGCTTAGCAGGAAGGAGATCACTTGCCACTGAATAAAACACCATTCCTCTGTCATGACCCATCTCTATTTTTAACCTGAGGGTAAAGAACCAGAGCTGGTCAGAGCCCTGTCTCCAGGCTGACCCATCCCCTGTGGGTACCAGGCATCAGCATGATGGTACTCACAGAGGATGCCTCAGGAAACCTTCCAAGTCCACTCGTAACGTTGGAGCTTCATAACCCTGTCCACGATGCACCTTGTTAGGCACTCTCCTTGCAAGCTGGCAACAAAATGAAAACAGAAGTTATGTATAAAATGATAGCACTAAAACTTGAAATGCTACTTTTAGCCCAAGAGGCTGTTTGCCAAGCAGAATCCTATTTTGGCTTGTTTGTAAGACATGATGGAACAGCAAGAGCCAAGCATTAGGTGAACTCTGAAGGGCTGTGAGTAGTACAGATGCAGGGTAGGTTTAGATCAGATGTTAGGATGTTCTTCACTCTGAGGGCAGTGAGGCACAAGCACAGGTTGCCCAGAGAAGCTGTCAATGTCTCATATCCCTGGAAGTGTTCAAGGCCAGGCTGGATGGGGTGTGGACCAACCTGGTCTAAAGGAAGGTGTCCCTGCCCATGGCAGGGGGTTTAGAACTAAATGGCCTTTAAGGTCCCTTCCAAACCATTCTAGAATTCTGTGACTCTACATTTCTTCCCTCAGGAATCAGGAATATTAGAGTTGTTTTTATTAAATATTGTATTATTATTCATTCATTTCACCTTGTACCTTTGCAACAATTCCTATCAGAGAATTGCTGAGCCATTCATAAAACACTGCTCAAACCTCACATCAGCCTGTGAGCTGCACTTGTAGTTGTTGAAGAGGAAGTTTCCCAGAGGAGAGATATGCTGTCCAAATTCACAAAGGAAGGTGGATGCAGAGCCAGGAACAGGACTCAGCAGTCCTGAGCCTCATTCCCATTGTTAACTATTGTTATCAATAAAACCTGATGTTGTGATAGCATTTCAAATCCTGAGCTTTTGTCTGGGGTCCGCTGCCCCAGACAACACAAGAAGATGGTGACATTCCCACCCCAGAATGCTTCCAAGCTAAAAGACAAATGCAACAGAAGAACAACCCTGGCTAAGGAAGGATGTACAGGGTAGCAGGAACAGGACTGTTTATACAGACTGGCCAGGTACACAGCAGCCTGTACATAAATTACAGGAAGGGAAACAATTATTTCCCAGTCACCTTTAGCCTTGCTGTGACAGTCGGTTTACCTTGTCGTCCAGGCTCATGAAGCCCAGCAGCAGCCCCTCACACCGTACCTCAGTCGCCGCCTCTGGGAGGACGAGCGGGGTGAAGGAGATGTGAACGTCGCTGCTGCCACCTCCTGGAACCACCTACGGCCGGGAGAGAAGCGTTTAGTGCAGGAAACTGCCTGGGATTGCACAAGCACCCTCAGCACTCAGCTGCCAAAACTGAGTTGCACAAGCAGCACGAAATCCCCCGGGCATGGGGGATGCCAACATGTGACAGCAAAACTGGCAATTATTTCAGCTGCAAATGTCAGTGTAAGCACTCTTTAGCATCAACAGTTTAAGCACAGTCACACACCAACTCTCTAAGTACACAAACATATGTACATAACTGTTTGTTTTTAAAAATACCCATTTCTGCCCACTTTTACTCCATGGCTACCTCAGGTGAGTCTCTCACAACTTACAATACGAGAAACACTTTTGGTAGAGTTACAAGTGTGAACTAAGAGTATTTTACAGTTCAGTTTAGTCTTGAATATTTTTTAATTTTACAGGACAGCAGGGAATGTAATCAAATGCACTAGCCAGCTGCAGTGGATTTTCTGAGACTTACAGGTTGACTAGATTCTTCTTTCTTTAGATGCACTGTGCAGGTTTTGGTTAAATCCCGATATTGCTGCTGGCTATATCTAGGAGGTGCCTCCACAGGGAGGCACTTGTTTGTCTGACCTGTCTCAGCCTCTATCACCCCAGAGCTGACTGCAGATTCATTTCTCTGAGATGCCATTTCTGTCATTATTTCTTTCATGTAATCTTTAGCTCATTCTAGCTTGTAACTGAAACCCTTTGGCAAAGAAAATTACTAATATTTAAAATTAAAATTGACACACTGATGTTTTGGGCAACCCTGTCACTCACAGTAAGGTCTTTCCAGTGCTGTTTTTGCTCTATGATATTCCCAAGGGATTGTGACACTGTGGCCTGTATTTGCACCAATTTTTCCAATTATTTCTGAAGCAATGTAGGTTACAACAGTTTATCCAAAAGAGTTGTCTTTGGAGCACCCCTTTCCCAGCAGCCTGATCTCCAGCTCTGCCACATCTCCTTAGCAAGTCTACCCTGGTTAAATAACATGTTTCCAAAGCTTCAGGCTGGATGGATCCCACATTTCACCAAGGCAATCCAAGTGAGAAGACCAACTCTGGAAAGTCCAGTACAACTGAACACTTAACTCCAGTCATCAGTTCACTGCTCCAATGTAGGTAAGACACTTCCTGTTGACTTTGAAAACTGTTCTCATAATCATCTTGAAGACCCCAAAGCCTTCCAGCCTCCTGATTTACTGTTCAGTAGAGTCTACCTCAAACCAAACTCAAAGCTACCTCCTCATTCTCTGTCTCCACAGTTCTGCAGAAAATATGCTAAATCTAAGCACAAAGAAAATGTAAAAGCTTACTATCTGTCCTGGAGTAATGGAGTAGGGGCTGTCTGCAGGAACCCCTTCATGAGGTCGCAGAAGGACAGAGACAATTTTCTCTGTTGTAGGCTCCTGACTGCTGATTTCCTTCTCTTTGCTGTCAGAGCCTGGAGGCTGCAGGGACACATGGGTGGGGAATGGTTAAAACTGTTACACTGCGGCAGAGGAATGTGAGTGATGTGCACGGGGAACTGCTGCACTGGTCAGTGAGTATGGCCAGTTCCAGTTTCTTCGTTTCTGGCACAAAGGCTGGACATGTGTCCTGTACATTAATTTTCTCTTGCACGGAGTAGCTCTCCCGAAACTGCTCTTGGATTCCTTGCAAAAATGTGCATGCTTGGGTCCTGCAGAGGAGCACCCAACCATGACACCTCTGGCCATTATACAAACCAGCACTCCAGGGCGATAATGTTCCCTTAGTGCACAAGAAAGGTTAGAGATGTGTTCAAAACAATTATGCCTTCTGAGCTGAAATGGAGCAAATGTGATTTTAGTATTTTTTCTGTAAAGCTGTCACCAGAGAAATATGTATGTTCTGGGGATACCATTTCCCTGTCACTCCCAGCCCTTCAAGACAGTAAATTGCCACATTATAATAAAACTTCACGTGTAATAGATGTAACCATATTCTAACAGAGTAACAGAACCAATCGAATTTTAGCACTGGGACAAATACCTCCATATCATTAGCTGCAATTTGAAATGTAGAGGTTAGATTCTGCTTCCTGACTACAGCACATGTTGACACCATAAAGCACCCATGAGAAAAACAGACCCAAATTAAGGAGCTTTTGTTACGGTAATTCTTTTACGTAATAATGGCATTAGTTTGTCAAGGACAGTATTTTATAAAGTATCTCTTCAGCTTCTCTAACAATTTTATGGAGAGCTAACTGCTTACAGCTCATTCTGGAAACAGATTGCTGATCTCCACAGCCACCTACCCACATATTGCGTTTTCGACTGTGAGAGGAGCTGACGTTTCTTTTAACAATCCAGCTCTTAGTTACAAGTTATATCTCCTGTTATTGTTTTCAGCCCTCCATGCCAAAAAACCCGTCATGTATCTCAGCAGCAGCGTAAGAAACAGCCTAACAGCTGACCTCATCCGTGGTTTGGGAAGCTGGACAAATGCTTCCACGGGGAATGGCAGTTTGATCCAACTTTAGCACGATCTCTGACTCCGAGGTGCTACCACTTGATGCAGCCTCATTTCCATCCATGTCCTGAGGTGGAAAAGGGTCTTCAAAGAGCATCAGCAGGTCCACCAGCTTTTCATCGTCTTCCTCTTGGTTGTAAACTTCCAAGTCCAGGCGGATGTCTGAATTGGAAAGGAGAAAGGACAACTACTGCTGGTCAGCGAGAGGAGTCACAGCTTTGTTGGTACCAGAGAACCAGAGTATCAAGTAACAAATTTGTATCTGGCAACTAGATTTGTATTAAAGCATATCTGAAGCTTACCATGTTTCCTGCAAACTAAAATCATTGAAGCTCTTCCTACAGCTTGGCCACGTTCTAGGTCCTAAACTACACTTGCAATAACATTAAAATAAATTATGAGTTATTTTGTTTAAGCAAATGTGTTTGGTGGCATTCAGAAAAAAAATAAAAATGGTGATTGACTTTGCTCTGAAAAGCTTAGAATTTCACTCAAAGCTAACACTAAATACAGAAGGGCCAGATGATGCCACTAAGAAGCTGGTAGCACATCTGATTGACCAGGGTTAGTGTTGTGAGAGATTTATAAAAACAGGATGACAAACCCTGAGTTCCCACCATTTCAATGAGGGAAAACCCAGCCACCTCAGGATAGGATGCAGTTCCATAATAACAACACACTGAGTCACTTTCTTACACACTATTACTATTTTTACAAAAAACATCTTGATTAGGCAACACGTAGGCCTGTTAATTAACATGTTAATGGGTTCTTCTATATTTATTCTCATAAGGAATGCAATGAAAGTGTCGATGTTTGCTGTACAAAAGTCATTCCTACCGAAGGGAGTGGGGTTGTTGAGCCGCACCCTCCGAAGGACAGGAGACCCTCCCGAGACATGAGTGCCAAACCTGGGGGGGGAACCTTGTTGTCAGTACACGCAGAGAACAAAAGAGTCTGAAATCACTAAAGAGTTGTTTAAAAGTGGAAACAAACCTGGCTGCACTGGCAGCCTGTTAAGAGTGGCTCTCAGATAAAGCATGGCCTACACTGTGAAGTACAATATTGTTTTATTTCACCAGCCTCTTTTCTTTCCTTTTTTTTTTTTTTTAAGTTGTCTCAAGTGTTTCAGGTTAACCATGTGCAGTGCCATGGTCTCCATAAACCAACCCTCACCCCTCACCTAGAGGTGCCATTGCAACTGCAATGACAAGGCTTAAACCTACCCCTGCCCCTCTTTACCTTGGGGCTGCATTTCTCCTGGTCCAGGTAAAGAGCCAGGGAGAAATGAGCTGCAGATGATGAGAACTGATCACAAGAAATGATGAGAAACGATGAGTTCCCACCTCAACAGAGTCAGATGAGGCTGGACTGGGTGAAATTCTACAAATGCAAGCCCAGGATAGTGGTTGCTGGCAAACCTGAGCAGCCTTGTATGGAGAGTATTTTCTAATTATGCTGGTAGAGACAGATGTATTGGTGTCCCAGAAGCACATACTCTACTCTGACAGCATTTTGCTGACCTTCTCATTATATCACAACGAGATGGAACAGGTGTGTATGTTGGCTGTAGTCCAATGGTATTTAATTCTCTGATTCCTCTGACAGTATTTTGCACTGTACCTGATAATGGGTGACTCTGTTTGCGGTCCTGTCATCTGCAGGAAGATAGGACAGTCTTTCACAGTCATTTGCATAGGAATTAATTTAGGTTGTAAGTCTCCCACCTGTTAAAGAATAATTTTTTGTATTAGAATCAAGATAAAACCTTGGTTCTATGTGTTACAAAATTATGTTTTGAAAACTGATTGGATTTTCAAAAATTTTGGTTAATTTCTTTTGACAGCATCTAATTCATATGCTAACAACAACTCTTCTCAGCAGGAGAATGCAATACCTCATGCATTTATCAGCTTTCCTGCTGCTTTTCCATACAACACAATGTATTGTACTGGTAGAGCAGAGCAGTGCACTGGCCAACTACCAAACAGATGTTATAAATCAAAACTGCTCCAGTCATCTTAAAGGCACATGAAAACACCCCAAGGGATAAATATGTTACCCCAAAACTAAACTGTAAGAGCAAACAACTGTTCCTTACCCGTCATTGCAGGTAGTGGTATAACAATATCGACCCTGAATTTTTACAGAAGTCCTGAAAATCTGGAAAAGTAATTCTAACAGAAGGGAATCTGGGAAATATAATTGGTGTAAAGTCTGCCATAGCAATACTTCACTTGAAACCAAAACTCCACCTACCTTACAGACAAGATTGTCCTGGTACTCTCCCCACATGTTGTTGTAAGCTGCTATTTCTATGCTGAGCTGCTGGAAGGCTCTCAGAGTTCCTGTGGAAGGTTGTATATGGAAAGCTACTCCCTTCCCCTGAGACAGCACTGCTGCTTCAAACTCTGAAGAAGCACAGCAAAGAAGCATTGGATGAATTTTGAGGAAATGGAACAAAGTCACTGTTTCAAAGAATATACAGGACCATGGTTTTAGCTGGTGTTAATCAGCTTAACCTCACTAGCTTCAAAAAAACCCTGGGGTCATTTACACAACTCACATTTATAGCACTTTTCCCTTCTGCAGTGGGCCTTATTCTATTTTTTTGAAGGTTTGTTCTTGCCCAGAGTATTTTATAGCAGGACTCCCCTCCAACAACCTGATCCAAGACTCTCTGGGATATGCAAGGCACTAATTGGTTACATGAAAACACACCTTCAATTTGAGAAAAATAGGCTGGGATTTGTGTTGACTGGTTAATGTCCTATCAGCAGCTGCCTGTTTACCTTTGTGTGCTCTTCCACACAAAGAGTGAATTACAAAGAGCAAAGCCATTCCACATTCTGAGTCACCTAAAGCCTTGCATGGAATCTGTCAGAACAGCATTTTCCTAATCTTAAACACTAATTCAACAGCTGAAAAGCTCTGTCTGTGTAACAGATACCAAACACTATGGCAAGGTACCAATATGTCCAGTTTTATTTTGGATACAGAAGACGCATCCACACTTCATAGCATTTGACTCCCATCTCCCCCCTCCCTGAGTCTCTTGTGGCTCCAAATATTATCATTTTTCAGTACAACACATCAGAAATGACAGATGGGCTGTGCTGCAGCTTTCCACAGTGGAGAGGGTACGTTAAAGGGTTTGGGGGAGGAAAGCTTGCTAGAGTGGTACTGGAAAACTGTGCAGGAGAGAAACAGCCAAACATTCTGCATGTCATCCATACCATGTGCTGGGAGTGAACTATCACCAGAATCACCATCTTTGCTTCAGACTGTTGTTTTCAAGAAAAAGAAGATGAATGACAAAGAAAGGGAGGGGGAGAGAGAAAAAGAAGCAGAGAGGGAAGACAGAGATTGACCTAATGGTTATAAAATGTGGGCTTTCAAACTCAAAAATGAACTGAAGAACTAAGTTTAGACTTTAGCAGATACTCCAACAATGGAATGAGGTGCCTGACTGGCACTGTTAGTGCTGAATATGGTAGTCAGTTGGCTTTTACCTTCTCTCCACAGAATGAATTAACAGTTATTCTCATACCTGACTGTGCTTTTCTGGCTGCATGTTTTGTGACAGGCCCTCTTCTTTTCACCAGGTATCTTGAGGAGCTTGAAAACAATAAATCTGATTTCAGATTTAATCCAGACCTGAACTAGTATCTGAGTGATTATGCAGAAAAGCAAGACTTACAGGCAGGTTCCTTGTTCTGGAGTTGGTAAAGAGGCAGTAAAATACTCAACTTCCAGTGTGAATGGAGCACTGATTCCAGTGGGATTGGTAAGAATCAGCTGACGCTTTACTACATCTCTGAATTCAACTTCAGACCCAAAGTCCAAAAGAAGGTCACACGGGCTTTGTGACATTTGTCTTTCATCACTGCCAGAAAAAATAACATTGGTATTTAAAGATGGGTATTATTTTCTTATGCTATAGACAATTTCAGTAGATTTTAAAACATGCAATATGCACAAGGAGGTTGTGATACCCAGTGTGAAAGGACCATGCAGCCTATGATTTTTGTCATCAGCATTTTCTGTTTTTCATTTTTTCAATTCTATCCATATAACGATTTATTTTGGGTAAAATTTTTATCATATATAGCATGCCAACCTACCAAATTAAAGCCACCTTTACTTACATAAAAAGATATAAAGATGAGCATGTTCCAAAACACAGCAATCATGCCACGTGTCAGAAAAATAAAATAAAAATCAGTCAGAAATACCTGGCAACTCCACTGTCACAAGGTACTGAGTAGAAGACCTGTAGTCCCTTCACTTCTCCAGAAATGCTCAGAAAAAGGGGTTCAGCCATGTCTTCTATGCTACAGGAAAGGGCAAGGTCTTTCAGCTCACCCTGAAAAGCAATGAATCAAGTTTCCTTGTGAATGAAGCAAATATCACAGAGGAAAGGCAGCCTCATAAGGAAATTTATTTTAAAAACATGTATAAACTTCCCTGGATTAAAAGTAGAACAATAGAATTGTGAGAAGTTTTACTGAATTGTTTTTGGTGCATTTTTTTGCCAGCATTGGTGTTGCTTAGAAAGCAGTACTGAGGTAAAAATTTATGGCTGTTTCTTGGCTTTGTACCTGCATCAGTCTGCAAGCCTAAAACCCCTCCATTAGTGATTTTTGACACAGTTCCTACACTGCAAGTGTTGAATTATAGAATCATTTTGGTTGGAAAAGACCTCTAAGATCACTGAGTCCAGCCATGAACCCAGCACTGCCAAGGCCACCACTAAACCACATCCCCAAGTGTCACATCTACATGTCTTTTAAATACTGTCTCTGATAGTACTGAATACCTACTTTTAAGCAAATAGATGAAACTTAGGTCTCCAGTGACTGTAATGGGAACTAAGACACCATACCTATAGGAAGCTTCTTTATGTAGTTGCATTAACTCAGTTGTTTGAATGCCCCTATAAAGTCTGTGGCTGAATTCCTGAAGTTTGTAACCTCTGCAATCTACTCCCTACTTTCAGACTCTAAGTCCCATCAGCCTCTTCTAAGTTTTCAAATATCAAAATGTCACAGGCCCAGTTGCATTCAGAAAACCATATATACAAGCTCTATGTGCCAGCCTGCTCCATTTCATCTGGGATAATGCAAAGCGAGGATCTGTGTGCTCCAGGAAAACAGATAAGCACTAAGAGCAATGGAACAGGCACTCAAGAAAGAAAGAAAACAGGAACAGCCAATAAACAAAGAGGTAGTGTAGAAATTACACACCATGTGCACTACTTTAATTCTCGCTTTCAAACCATGGTACCTCTAAAGCAAAGCAATTTTGGAGATATTGTGCAGAAAAAAAGAGCATGTGGTTTTGTACAGAAGTTGTTCCCTTCAGCCAGATGGAGGTGAGATGAAAAAGCCGGTGTTGCTGTTTTGATAAAACTGTGCCCCAGTTTTTAACCTTACCACGATGCTGGCTGACAGCTCTATGCAGAATTCTTTTTCCTCATTTGGGCCCAAGGTGCCACTGGCTGGGGAGACAGTGACAGAGCAGGAAACTGCCTGGCTTCCAATGAGCTGCCAAACAGAAGGGACAGACTTTCAGACTAATGCTGATTCACTCAGATTGTCTCTTCACATCCAGACCAAGTTATTCTCAGGTTTAGGACACTTCCAGGTAGCAACACCTACAGTTTATCAAGACTTGCTTTACAATTCCCCATGGGTGATAAAGATCCTCATGCCTACATCCATTTCCAAATGACTTTCAGGTGCCAAGCTGAGGCTTCTGTGCTGGGAGCAGGGTCACTGACCTCCCTCTCACAGTCACAAGCCTTTCTAGGATGAAGCCAACCTATCTGATACTGGAGCAGGATCCAAGAGGTGCCCCATCTTTCTCCACTCTGGTGAAAGAGAGACAATCCTGGTGTTGCACCTTCCCTAAGCGCCCAACTGCAAATGGTACGAATCCAGGGCTTCAACTCAGTTGCTCACACATGGACATCAGATAGGAGGAAAAATGCTGTAGGTATTCTTCCTAGGCTCCAGATGTTCCAAAGTGTTTTCCTATAGGTCCTATAGGATCCACATGCTCTGTTAGGATCCTTGGGCACCGGAGGTCATCTTGGATTGCTCTGAGTGCTTTTATGTAGGCAACTGAGCTGAATCCCACATGTCAGAGTAGATCTGAGTGACCAAGGCACTGACAAATTTCCACTGATGGAAAAGAGAGTTCAGACCACAGCTTACACACTGACACTAAATGTAGGGCTCTCAATCTGTAATCTGAATCCCATCCAGAATGTGAAATTAAAGCAAAATTCAGACACAATTCAAAAGCACCACAGTTTCTTTGTTCTACTTAATTAAATGCAAACCCTACACTGCCATGGGACTTAGCTTAATACTCTGGTAGCTTATATCCTGTGATCCCTCACATCTGCCCACCCATTCTCCCAGGGATGGTCCACAGACAGTAAGAACATATTGCCATCAACTGGTAGTTAATCTTTTCACAAAGGCTGGTGTCAAGTTGAAGTTCTGCAAACAGCAATCAGTGCTCAAAAGATACATCAGAAAAGCTTTTAAGAATAGTTGTTATTTGTATTTCCATAACATTGCCATTTCTATCCCTGCTGTATGCTTCATCCATCAGAAGAGCATTTACCTTTCCCCATAAGTATTTTGCTGGCAGCAGTGTCTGGTTAAAAAGTTTACTGGTTGCTTTGGCAGGAACTCCAGTATAAATTTCAGGGAATACTAGATGACTAGATATCAGGCACACTTGGGGGGTCTGAACTTCAACAAAAACAGGAAGATAACTGGAAATAAACACACAGATGGTCTATTGTTATCATTAATGAAATGTGCTAGACATACAACAGCATGCTGGGAAGAATGATGGTAATGTTTATTTAGCAATATTAGCAATTTGGTAGTTCATTGATAGGTTAAACAACCCCACTCTGAGTTCAGTTTTTCTTTTTAGAAGAGAAAAACTATGTAAAGGGAAGACTCACATGTGAATCCCGGGAAAATCAAAACAGAATGCTGCTTCTCCCCCTTACCTTCCTTCTCCATTTTCTACCTCTAGTTGCAATACTGTCTGGAGACGTTGGCACCGCCGTGATGTGAACTGAACTGACACTCTGCATACACCCAAAGGAGGTATTTCTCCAGCTGATGGTTGGATGGTAAAGGGAGATATCTGGGAGAGGAGAGAGGAAACAGGAAAATTTTAACACCTACAAAGCAAGGGTAAAATGGTGAAGCCACACAATCTAATTAGGGCTTGCACATGTCTAGTTTTCCCTCAGACATGTCTTTTCTCTCTGCCCCTCAAGTCCCACCTGGGTTGGTGTCAGGAAGCACAGTGCCAGCTTTGTGAAAACCTGGCTACACAAGGAGGCAGGATTTTGCTTCTGAGAGAAGGGCAGTCACAGCCATGGGCATAACAGGGTTGGCTGTGCATGGACGGAGAGGGAATGTGGAGGAGAAGCAGTCATCCTCTGCTGCAGCATCTGCTCCCAAACAGCAGCAAGGTGCCACAAGTTGGAAAGATTCTTGGACAGAAGGGTGAGGAAGGAGGGTTGGAAGAGCTGAAACAGGAAGAGAACCAGTGTGGGGTGAGGGCTGTGATTCTTGTCTCAGATGCTGATATGGGTGTGTGGGAGGAGTGTTTAGCAGCCTCAGTTCCTCTAAAACCTTAACCTCAGCAATTACTGTCATACAGGAAATACTCTGTGTCTCTTTGGATCAGGCTGGCAGGGGATTTGTAATAAATGGAAATAGTGAAAAATTGTAAAGAAGCATTTAACCTCAAAAGAACTCACGTACTCATGAAACTGTGCAGGAGTAGTTTCAGAAGAAGTCACAAAAATTAGAATTTCTGATGGCTGGAATGAATATTACAACTCCTAAGCAGAAGGAAAAGAACAGCTAAAGAGGGAACACAGCCAGCTGTAGCAGTGACTTACCTCTTCATTCCTTTCTGCTAGACAAACCCGGCTTTCTTGCATCCTCCACTGTGCTGGCACTTGACACATATTTTTAATCTTGAAGGTTCTTAGCACACTCTCACCCTGCTTAGTCAAACCAAACCGGAGTGATGGAACATCAATACGAAGAAGTGGACCCTGGGACACCAGGAAACAGATATCAGAATGGACAACTCTGCTAAAACAGTGTCATTAAGAAGCATACATTAACTAAGATTAACATTTGATTTCACAGAGAATATCAGAAAGCAAATGCACTGTATGTGATGCAGAAAAATTCTGAGTGTCATGGGAGTATCAACACTGCCTCAATAGTTACTAGACAGCAAAACTACCTCCTATTCTTAACTTCTTTAGATTTCTCAAGCCTTTGAGAGGCAAAACAGCTTTACATGGACAATGATCAGGCCCCTCAGCTCACCATCCCACAATGCTGAACTGTTCTTTACCTTAAAAGCAGCCTCAACATGCAGCACAACTGGGTCTGGGCATGGCTCAATGTTACACTGCAGGTTATGGCTGATGACACCAGGTTTGCTTCCAGTAATTGCCAGTTCAAATTCACAGCAACTATTTATGTCTAGAAAAGAAAAAAAAAATCAGGGTGCTGTCTCACCTTCTTTTTCAGAAACCACCTGCTCCAAATCTGTTACTGAAGCTCCTGGAACCAAATTAAGTCTCCTGCTGGCTCCAGTGGGCTGGGGATCAGCTATTTTTACAATTTGCATTATAGTGCTCTGTGACTGTCATAGATTGATACTGTCAATTACTGTCATTTCTGTCATTAACTGATGCCTGTAAGTCACAGAATCTTTACCTATGACACCAGTAGGAGGAAAAACTTCCATGATCTCGGAGGTTGTGATTTTGTCCCACGTGTACTTGATCAGTGATTTGCTGTTGTTCCACAGCTGAAAGAAATAAAATCAATGAGACAATTAATGCACCTTCAGCTTTCATAGCAACAAGCCAATTTGCTGAGAGCACTGATACACTGAAAACTAGGTATTGTGAGTCATCATTTATTTGTCACAGTGGCTCTCTTCACACAGGTGAAGGTGTTTCCTGAAGAAAATCCATTAACAATTCTTTCCAAGAACACTATAATATTTGAAGTTTTTATAACTTTTTCCCCATTTTTCAAAAATACAACAGGCTTTCTAAACTTAAAGTGCAAATCTTTCTTTTGAGTGCAGCCTATTTTTTGCCAAAGGATCTGCTTGTGAGGGAGAGGGAAGCTCTTGAAATTTTTGGCCTGCTCTTCAGATCTAGTCAGACACTAATTTCTTAATTGCAGCAAACAACTTTGTTCTCTGAAGCACAATTATCTCTAAGCATAGTTAAAATTCTTATCTTTTTAAGACTAAAAAAAACAATTGGAAACTGCAAGGAATATAATTATATCATCAGTAAGTGGCTTAGTTACCTATATCACATGTGTAGCTACACTGGATTACTGGAAAGTATGAAATAGCTGCCTTAAATTGAAAAAATAAGTTCTAGGAAGAGAAAGCATAAAATCAAATGCTGATTAGCAGGATCTCTAAGAAAAAAATGGGAAAACCATTAACTGGGAAATGTCTTCCTGCCTGGCTCCTGCTAGCAAGCCTATTTTTCCCAAGTGAGTCTAAGATCAAAAGGATCCTGATCTACACTGAAGAGGACTGTGTGAGTGGACAGTTGCAGCAGCATTTTGTCCCAAAATGGCCAGACAGAAATTATCAGAGCCTGCAGGAAAGAATAACATGTAGTAAGCTGCAGCATATGTGATTTTTGTAGCTCTTTTCTGCTTGTTGTAGTTCTTTGAATGAACAGTGCCTCCATTATGAACTAATTTAATCATCCATTGGCTATTCCTCCCAGCAGGAAAACCTTTACACTACAGGTGTAGTGTAAAGCAATACTTAGTTAGTGACCCAGAAAAGCACTTAGAATAGTAAAACTCTGTGCTATCAAACTGGAGAGATGTAAAATGAACAAAGGCTGCTGCCTGGAGTGTAGGGCTGAGGGGGCTGGGTAGGGGATTTCGGTGCAGACCCTCCTGGAGTCATGGCCTCCTTTAAAAACATTTCAGGAAAACTAAAATAACACAGACCATCTGATATCTACTAATAAAACCTATGACATCTAGTGACACAAAACACACCATAACAATGAAGTCAAAAGCAAACAAACCTTAAATGCTTTTCTGAAATTTACACCAATGAAGTTTTCTCCAGGGATAATAACGGCATATGGTTCCAGAAGAAAATGAAATGGTTCTGTTGATCCTTTAACTTCTATTTCCAGTGCTATTACATCCTCTACTTTGCATTCTGGGATGTTTTGAAGCATTCCCTCTTTTTCTAAACTTTGGGAGAAATATGGTAGAATCATTAAACATCTTAAACTGGTATTAAATTGGATCCTGCCTTTTAGTTGCCAGATGAAAACTGAAAATCATCAAAAGTTTCTCAAGTACAGACTGTCAGTGTGCAATTAGCTCAGCCTGGGGACAATTAAAAACTTCATCATTCTCTAAGGTTGTCCCAGTCTGTCCATGAACAAGTATTTATGTCACAGACTGCTGTGACAAATAGTAATAACAGGAAAACCTGGAAAACAAGCAGATAAAATGACAGTATTATCTTTTTCCAAGAGAGGAAAGCCAGGGGTAGGCATGTGTTTGGGCATGAGGGAAGGTATCAGAGATGCTCTTTGTACCACAACTAGTTGTGCAGATAAAATTCTTTATACTTGTCAGTCCATCACCACCAGAAAGAAGAAAAATCCCAGTAATTTAAGGCAATAGCACAGATAAATTTTGTCTACACATCTTACTGGGAGACGTTTCTCAGCTTACCGAGGTGATTCCGGGATGTCCCTCAGCACCATCTGAATCACACTGTGGTAACTCTGCAGCTATACAGACGAAGGAGAAAACGACTTTAATGTCAAGTAATCAGTTATGCTGAGGATTAAAAAAAAGATGGAAAAGTAGTCCACGTGTAAAGGATGAATGATCATCATCGGAGTACTAAACTCTGATAAACGATATTCAAACTCTAGAGTTACTAAAAGAAAACACGTTTGACTGCAAAATATTAAGCCAGATTCTGATCTCATAGTGTACGGTTCCAAGAAAAATACTCATTTTTGACATGCTTGTTATTATTTCCCTAGTATATTGCATACTATGCACAAGCATCTGCAAAGGCTCCCCAACTTAAGCTCAGTCCTGCTGTACTAATTTAAAAGTTTCTTCTAACTGCTCCAGGGTATTTTGCTTAATTGACCATCAATCTGATCTTGAGTAAGAAACAAGACTTTTCCATCATGGGAAGAGAATGCCTTCTGTATTCTAATGGAGGGGGAGAAAAGGAAACACAGAAGCAGGCCTTAAATCTGTAGGGCTTTGCAAAAGCTTCACTTGTTTGTAGACAGATATTAATTTCAGTGTATACTTTAATTAAATATATATTCAATTAACTAATTAAAGTATTTTTAAAAAGCCAGCTAGTTTCTTGTCCGTACATATTTAAGGTATTTCTTATGTCTGTCAATCATCACAGCATGGGATATTCCCACTCTTGGGCTTACTTTGGAACAAGTGTCTATAAGCACAGTGAGCTCATGCTCCTTATTTACAGGGACAGAGAGGCAGAAACTAAGAGAACAGTCACTGGCACAGCTGCATTCCAACATCCTTGCAGCCCTCTTTACCCACAGCTGCACAGCAGCATTTCTCTGCCAAAGGCTCCTACTATCCCCCTAATTTACCACTCAGCTGTTCACAGGGCCCATTTCGGGTCAAAAAAGCTACAGCTGGAAACAGTTTAAATAATCCCTGTTTGCAAATCAACTTATTTAGGCTGCAGTAGGTATGGGGCACATCCCCAAAGCAGAAGGGGAAGGGTCAGGAGCTGGTGGAGGAGCTCGTAGCGTGGGGAGGGGAGTAACTTCACCAGCCAGCACAGCTGCAGCTACAAGGATGTGCCCATAGTTTCAGTGTAAAACTAATTGTGTCCAGTCAGTCCCAAAAATGACATGAGATCAGAAACTGTCTCACATTTTGCAGTCAAAACATGTTTTCCTTTAGTAACTTTTTCTACATTTTGAACACTGTTTATCAGAGCATAGTACCAGCTAATTAAATTTAATTTAGAAAAGTTGCACAGCAAGGATTTTATGACTTGCATAAAAATACACAGCTGGAGTTTGTAGATAGGAAGGAATCACGAGCCATACCTCCTGTGGAGTGTAAGTGAGGATAAACTCATGATCTGCACAGGGAAACAAAACTCCCTGCTCAGGATTTAGGGAGAAGGCTGACTCAGTGTCTTGATTGTCTTCGACCTTTGTCAAGTCTGCAGTTCCTTCTGGTATTAATGGTTTCAGATTAGGCTTTCTTATCTGCCAGAAGAAGGGAAGTTCTACAGGGCTGCAAAGAGGTCAATAAACAACAAAAAAGCTGTGGTCAACAAATCAGTTATTTTTGAGCAAAATGTTGGGAGAAAATTTCCAGAGATTTTTTCCACGTAGGAAATTCATCTCTTTACAAATTACAGGGGTTTCACTTACCAGTCTTTGTGAGCTACAAAGCTGATGAGACAGCATAGAGTCAGAACATATAAATTGTACAAAGAACATGCTAATATATGAAAGTAAATTATATAAATGTTTAAGATATGCTAACACTTTCTTGCCTTACTTGACTTGTCATATAATCCAGCTTTTAGGAAACCCTACAAGGATCTGAGATGAACAGGGCTGTTCCTGCTGATACCAGTATGTTTGCCTTGGATCACTGCTGATGATCTACATCAGATTCTGAATTTAATCCAAGTGCAAGATGTGGTCTTTAACATGTCAAAAAACACAATGGCTTCAGATAAAATTATAGCCATGGCTCTGCCACACTGTTTGCAATCCAGAAAAGGTTGCTTAACTGGGTTGCTTCAGCAGAAGTGTATTCCATGGAATGTCTTCATGGGTTTGAAAACCTTGACATGCTGACCTCAAAAACTTTGCCTTACTAAGAAGGGGAAGGACACTGGAATTTGAAAGTATCACTGAAAAATCTGGACATTTACAATTTCTTGTATCACTTTCTGTAGCAGAAGAAAGGTTTCTCTTTCCTGCTTCTGTGGAGTTTGCTCTCAGCCTGACACAAATGCTGACACCAGATGTGCAGGGACTGCTGTGGGGATTATAGCACAGAGAAGATGTGGAAATCGTCACAGTCACATCCTTTGTCACTTTACAGTGCCCAGTTCACCAAATCACACTTTCTTTACCCAAACATCAGCCTGTTCTGGCATTATGCACCTGTGATTTCCAGGCCACAAAACAAACTGTCAGATATGCACTGTAGCAAGTAGCAATTTACATTAATGTACCTAAACCCAGCACTGACCTACTCACTGCTCTGATGTCTGCAACCTCTAACTGCTGCCATCATGCAAGAGTGCACTTCTGTTAATATCTGACCAATTTTGAGCAAAATCAGGATGCCACAATGTTCAGTACGATGTAATTATCCACAGGGACATATTCCTTGACTTCAAATTGAGTTTATATTTCAATCTGTTAGGACTCAATAGGAGGAATCATCTGAGAGTTTTAATACAAATTGATTACATTGGGCTCCCATACTAACTAGTGGAGATCAAGTGGAGTCCAGGATGTATTATGACTTGTTCTATGGGAGACATCTACAGTCAGAATTGCACCCTTGGAAGTATCTATTTCCCTGCACTATGAAAGGAAAAGAGTCCTTAGCTCAGTAGCACAAGAATATATAGTAGACATGTAGCGTTAGATAAATCTCACCTGGATCACCCTGTAAATATTTCCTGCAACCATCCATATTTATGAATCTTTTGGAACTGTAGATTTATTTCTACTGAAGCAAATACATTGACCTTGGCTAAAGGCTGCCACGACGTCTGATCTATGTACAACGTTCCCGCTCTCACAAGAGTATCCTTGAACCTTAATTACCAAAGAACTGGAGTAAAAGGAAGCAAAGCAGCTGCCTCAAGTTTATCAAGTGCATGAAAGTTTCTCCAATACAGTCTCACAAATGAGATCCCTACCAGTATGTCCAGACTGCAGAGTGTGACTGTAAGAGTTGCTACATACGTGGAATTCCTTATAACCAAGCTCTTCTCCTCGCTGGTGTGTGGGTTTTGGCGGTCGAACCGGATGAGATGTTGTGCTGTCACATCAGTAACTTCACCCAGCTCAGGTTTGCTTTCTCCACCCGTGACGAACAAAAGGTCCAGAGCAATCAGCTCTCCAGCCCCTTGAAGAAATATTTCGGTACTACTGTTTACTATCTGCCCATGAACACAGTTCACATCACTCATTGACAGCAAATGCCAGTCACGGCCATTACTGATTATATCTGGTGTTCCCTCAAGTTTCAGAACTCCAATGTGTTAATTGTACAGTGTTTTCCTGATGTTCTTTGTTTATCAACATGTATCAACACAGGCTTTTTCTTCATGAGTTTAACAGACTTGGATTTTAGGGCCACGACCTCAGCTCACTTACACCAGCATTGTTTCACTGAAGTGAGCAGGGTGTTTGCCTGGCTGACAATGTGCCTCCCAGATGATTTGAGCAGTATATTAAAATTAAAATAAGCAGCAAATGCACTACTAAAAAGTCTATATCTAAGACTTTACCACAGCTATATCCAAAGGAAATACCTGTGATAAAGTGATTCAGTAGACTACAAGTCAAGCTTCCTGTTATAGCACTCACAGTTACATTACAGAACAAACACTAAAGTTTACAAGAATTTCAACTGGTTTCATTAGCTAATCCAAAGACTGTCTATCTCTCCTGAATACCCTCATACAAGATGTGCCCCAAATTTTCTTCATTTCTGCCCTGTTGCAGTTGATGTTTTATAGTTTGCCATGTTATCTTACAGCTAGAAAAGTAAAAGAAATTAATTGCACCTGGCAAATGGCTTTTTTTTTCCTGCTACTTGGTGACATTTTACATTGGATTTTTGGGTACATTGGGTTAAAAGCTCAGTGCTTTCTGAAACCCATGTATTTCCTGCACTAAGAAAGGAACAGTATTAACAATAATAAAAAAATGCTTAGCATTTAACACCATCAGGGGATACAGTATTAATCCACTGACATAAAATGTTACCATCACTTCAAGCCATCAACCACCACTCACATTATCTGAGTATCTACAGAGTTACCAGTGTGAGCTCTGAAAGGTGCCAGAAACAAACCTGTAACTGTAACATCATTGACTGGACAATTGTCACACAAAAGGGTGTATGTTTGCTGTGAGGCCTCTGGCAAAGAAGGAAAAAACAGGACCTGAAAGAAAGGGAAATAGCAATGTCTGTAACTGATTCTCTTGAGGAAGCAATACAATAAGTGTTCACTAAAGGAGAGTTTTACTGATTAGTAATTAAATCTCACATTTGCAAAAAACAGTCAGTGTCATTTTTTTGCTCACACAAACCCAAATTTGCAAGGTCCAGCCGAGATCATCTAAAATGATCTTGCTTGCTTATGTGTTTGGTAAAGTAGAAAAGCTTTCTATAGCACTTAGTACTAACCTCTACTGTTTCACTCTGCCCTGGAATCAGCTCAAAAACAGCAGGGTGGATCCCAAAAGGATCTTGTGTCACAAAATCAACAGTGGCAATGGCCTAAGGTGTTTAAAAAAATTAATAAATTAAATTGATCAGGTTGTTGCTTTTAAAATACAAGGTTACCTAAAAGAGGCAGTGTATTACATCACTGTTTAAACTCTTACCATATTTTTTTTTCATGCACCTCAAAAGAAAGTGGCTTTTGTACATGGTTTAATTAGAAAAAAAATGCCTTATGCTTTATAATGACCTTGGTGAAAGTTGGGGGGGAAGGTTCTGTCTCCAAACACAAATGGCAGTGTCAGGAGCCCTAATATTCATGTTCACAGCAGAACAGCTCTGCCTGAGCACAGAGGCTCTGTCTGTTCCTCCATGCTTATGTCACTTTGAGTTGGAGCTGTAAAGTTGCAGGAGGGACAACCTGGCCCATCAGCCCTTTCTCCAGCACCAAAAATGCCAATCTGCCTGTCACATCTTGTCTTCTTTGTCCCTTTCACCTACACCCTGGTTTGTGATGAGAAGCTAAAGACAGAGCAGGACTGGAGTGAACTACAGGTGCAGCAAGGTCACTAAGGGATATCTTTGGTGGGGAGGGGGAAGAAATGAGCTCAAGCAATGCTAGAACTGATTGCAATTCCATTTGCTTCAAGGGTAAGGTTAAAGTTCAAGCCACTTTTCCTTTCCCTAATCTATGCCTCAGTTTACCTCACCCCTGAGCAAGAAAACTTCTCCCAGAGGCAAGCCAGAGTAAAGGGTACAGACATCCAGGGAGATTGGTCTTGAGGATAAATGTGAATGCCTGAAGAAATGGCACAATACAAATGTCTCCAGCAAGGCCTTATGACTTCTGTGCTAATATACCATGACTAGCTCAAAATGCCTTCACACCAGGGCACTTGTACCACACCGTGTCCACTGTTTCCCTCCTAATCACTCACCCCAGGATGAGGAGGTGGCCAGGCTTTCTTTGGCATTATAGAGAACTTCCCAGTCCTAACGCCCTCATTTCTGCACAAAATTGATGTTGCTTTTATTCCTCCAACAAGGCAGGGACCACAATCTATAACGTGAGGCACTGCAACAAATAACACAGAAAATCAGGCTCCAGAGGCAGTGAAGGCTGCTGATTAAATAACTGTTTACAGACACTACTGCATGTGAATATGCCAGGTTTTGCAACCCTATACCCCCCCAAATTCTTTCCATTTGAAAGTTGAACAGTGTGAAGTGTACATTTCTACATTCACTTTACATTTTAATGGTGCTTCCTACTTAAAGATTATTGAATGATAAAAAGTAAGATGATTTTTTAAAAAGCTCAGTATAACAGGTAAGGTGAATTTACAAAAAAATCAAAGCAAATTTTTGCAAAAGTAATCCTGGTTGGTACAGTTGAGGTCAGATATCTGAGAGGTGCAGGTATGTCATATCCATCTATAATTAACATCACATTCCATGAATATTAATTAATAGCATCAAATAGTTATCATTAAGTCATAATTCCATAATATTTAGGACTAGTAATTACAGTTGTAGTGGTAATTACACAAACCCAGAAGAGTGGCTCCTACTCACTTCTCTAATAGTGTGAAAAGAAAAGAGCTTAATGAATAATTGAGGAAAAAATTGACAGGATTGCATTTTAATAACTAATAAATCTATGATGAGTGAAAATGAGATAGATATCAAAATGCAGAAACTGCACTGCCAATTTTTTCCACATTTGTTTTGTGACACAAAATTGAAGACAGTCAAATAAAAAACCCCACCTTTAGAAAAATTTAAGATTTGGACAATACTGACATGTTAATACTGGAAGTGATACTTTAGCTTGGACTGGGATCAGAAGAGGTTCTGATGATTGAGTTTCCACTAATATATGATCTTCATAATCTCCCAGATATTCAGGAATAAATTGGACTGTATACTGGCATGCCATCCCAGGAGCAATCATTCCTCCCTTTCCTGGGAATTTTCCTTGGGGGGAGGGGAAAAAGCAAGGAATTAAAAAAAGTTAAAACCTCCCAAAGTTGGCACTTGTATTTACAACCACATCTCCCTCTGGAAAGGTGCCTGTAAACTTCCCCCATCTATTGCCTAAGTCCAGCTGATAAAAAAGAATGAGCACAAGAGGCCTGGCAGTGCAATCTGTGGACGTGCACATCCTCCACAGAACTCAAGATGTTTTTTGCCTGAAATATGCTTCTCATAACGAGGAGAAACATGGAGACATTACACAGTTTTCCTTTGCCACAAGACAAAAATGCCTTACATGGAGGCATCTAACTTCTTCTAAGTATTCCTCCAATTCCTGGGATACCACCATCTAATACCTCTTTAGGCAATCTATCCCAGTGCCTGGCTATCCTATCGTAGGAAAGATATTTTTCTTAACTTTCCTCTAACCTATCCGTCCCTGCTACAACTGAAGTGTGCTATTTCTTGCCCTCTCCTGCTAATTTTTTTTTCAGTGGAAACTAAGTCTGTTCCTAGATGGACTTTGGATAAGACTCCATGTAGGTATTCCACGGATACATTTCAATCTAACATCAAACACTTTAATTTAGTGTTCTCGAATTCCTCATTAGACCATTTGAATCTGCTTGTGACTTGCATGTGAATGTCATAAGTCAGCCTTCAGTTCCTAAAGAACTGAGCACTATGGAAAACAGAACCAAACAGAGCATCTGTGAAAAATCTTTGTTCAAGCAGATAAATAAGATTTTTTTTATGTGTTAACATCTTATAAGCAGAAAAAGAACCCTTACCTGGCAAAATGAAAAATGCTGAAGTAGAGGGGGGGATAAGTCTCATATACTGACTTGTTGAAGTGATGTTCTGTAGCTCTATGGTCACCTTCATTTAAAAAGAAAATAAAAATGCTCCACTGTATTTATCCTCACTCATTAGATAGGAGTAACTACTTCATCATCACAACCAACTCAAAAAATCTCAGTTTATTCAATAAAGGCTGAATCAGATACTAACAAAACAAAGCAGAGACTGAAAAGGGTCCATTTAGTTTTCACTGGTTTGTGTCAGTGGCATGGAAGTTAAAGGGTCATAAATTCAATATCAGGGAGAAACTCTGACTTTTGTTAAAATTCAGAAAGTCAAAAGATTAGGTGAAATATGTAGGTCCAGATAGGACATAATACTTCTCAGTGGTAGAATTAACTCTCTACAAAGAAGTTCTCACCTCATAGACCAGCCCAACTTCATCATAGGAAAACAGAACAGTAGGTGGATTGGCAAGAAACACGGGAACAAATGATGTATCACTGAAAGATAAAAGAAGGAGATGTTCTCTTACTGCCTCATTCTCTAAATACTGATAAAATGAGAAATTGCAAAATGTATCCTTTGGCAAAAACAAAATGTCATACAGACATACTTTGTTTCCTAAGAGACTATATAAAACATTTAGCTCAAAATATCTGTGTGTAAATCCACAGTAATTCTATAGTGGAGCTGTGTGTGCTCGAGCTCAGGATCCAGACTGTAGGTCATCCATACCCTTTGGCATCTTCTGCTTTTCTTGTGGCTATGATTTGGTCCACTTTTTCTTGAGAAATGACCAGAGATTTGCCTCCATGAAGAGTATTTAGTGGGAAAAAGCGTGGGTTCTTCAAGTAATTCTGCCCTTTCTCAAGTCTGGTCAGGTCCTCACTTACTCCCTCTGCTTGGAACTTACTCTCTTTCCAGGCTGGTTTCCGTGAGGTTTTAGTTTTCTTTGAAAAACAAAGAGATCGTGGTGCGAAATTAAACATGGCAATTTTGAGGATGATGAAAACGGTGATTTGTACGTGTCTAATTAAAGCTATTAGCAATAAAAATTAATATATAAATAAGGTATTTCTCATTTTTTTTAATCAGATCAAATACATTAAGTATTGGAGCCAAACAGCCAATGGATTGATATTCACCCTTTGTTACAGGAACAGCAACAAGCCTTACAGTTCTGACAGACTACAACAAATACACCTGTAGAATGTACCTTACTTATTTTTTTAGTGTAGTGGGTGGAATCTGGAGTTGAGGGCAGAGTTGAAGACATACTTGTCACGCTAGGAGATAAGTACACAACGTGATCCAGTGGAAAAGGGACACGCTGCTTACAAATAAATGTCTCTTTCAAGTATCCAGGTTCTGATTTTCCTGTAGTTCAAATAAAAAAAAATTAATTCTACAAGAGAAAAAAATGAATGATAAGGACTTGGTCTAAGCATAGCTGTATGAATTTATTTTAAGTCTTGTTGATGGTAAAAATACACTTTAAATCTTCTAGAATTTAATTTGCGTTTATAATTTATTTTGCACATGAAAAGCTTAGGGCTTTAGTAAGACAGCTTTTAGAAATACTGATTAAACAAGTTATATATGAAGAAAGTTAAATTACTCCCAGAAAGTTATGTTAACCTTACAAGTGACTGGGACTTAGAATGCCTTGTTCAGTTTACAAAAAGATCTATATGATGGACTTTTGACAGTCAGAAAACTGACAAAAATAGGATTCACCATCTTGTCCCATATTCCTATAGCTGGACAACAAAATTGACACCTCAGAGGAAACTCTGGGATGTGAGATTTTTAGCTTTGTTTGCAATTACAGTGGAAAAAAAAAGGACACCAAATCTTGGAATTTCTGATTCAGCTCATAACTCAGAAATGTTTGTTTTGATCAGATGATACTAAAACCTTTCGCTCGCATGAATAAAAGAAGTAAAGAAATCCTGACATTGTCCAAAAGATTTTTCTTACTGATCTTGATTAGCAAACAAAACTGATCTATTTCCAGAACTGGAAAATTTTAAACCCAAAATAAAGAATACAATTTTATTTCACTGAAAATGGTTTTTACTTTAATGTAATCACTTTCCTTCTCTGTATACAAGATGTAGTTGTAGCTTTGTGCTAATGAAATTGGACAGAGGCAGGACACTCACTAATATAGTTTTTGTGTCAGATGGAAAGAACTGTAAACAAATCTGCAAACACCATTAAATATCATATTTAAGCACATTTAAACTCAATAATTTTGAATTTATCAATTATATTTTGAGAATGTGCCTTCAGTGGAATTTTATGCTTAAATTACTGGAGTCCCTTCTGCTTTGGCAGAAACAAAAAAAAATATATATATATAAAAAAAAATATACTCAGGTCTGCTACATCCTCCAATGCTTCAATTATAGAGTGTTCCAAAAAGTCTAAATTTCTTCCTGCTTTAAAAGTTACCTTTTGGCGCTTTAGTAAGAGGCAATTTCTCAGTGATGTAATCATCAGGGCAGATTAAATTATTTTTTCTGAGAAGTTCATTATCCAAAATCTGCCTAAAAGAGGATGCCACTGCAACAGTAAAGCAAACAATCAAAAGTCAATCAAAAAAAGCTAAATTTTAGCCCCTTAAGATGCACTACCTTGATCTGTCCAAAGTAATATTGTTTTTATAATTCATCCCTGTCAGGTAATATTTTTTGATAGACAAATAGTCTGGTATTTTAATCCCAAGACTTGGAAATGCATCTCCATGATTCTAACTTCAGCTAAGCACCCAGCTAAGCACCCATTGGAGAAGCATTTAATCTCTGTTTGCTCCTGCAATACACCGAGGTGTGTATGCTTGTACTGTTTAGGTGGTAACCCATCAATCCCAAATTTAATACCTGGAAAATGACCTGGTTGTTTAGTTTCTCAGTGTCAGACAAATGTTACTCCACTTGAATCTCTGCACAAAATCCTTCAGAGTTGCTCTGTTAATGTAAAGCCAACCCCAAGCTGGTTTCCAGGTACCCTAAGCATGTACTGGGGAGAGACATTCCAGAATCCTCACCTGGTGGAAGTCCCATTTTGTGGAAATCTTCCCCTGCCTCTGCCTTCATCTGGTTTAGGATCCTTTCATCTTCAGCTTTTGCTTGGATCTGGGCCTGAACGATCTTCTTTTCTGCTTTGTCAGCTTCTGTCAGTCGGCTTTTATACTCAGCAAGGAGCTGCCACGGGCATGGGTGAACACAGAGAAGTTTGAGCTGTTACAGTTAAATGTTTTCTATCTGTCTTTTGGGAGGTAAACAGAGATAGTTTGGTAAAACATCATCACTTTACAAGCATAAACTGGCCTGCTAAAACACTGTCATTCCTATCTGGGTCAGAAGCATTGCCCAAGAAAAATGTGTGGAAGTTGAGGACATGCTCCCAGGACAAGAGAAATACATTTTACTTTCTATGGGACAGTAGCTGCTGTACTGTATTTTGCCTGTAAGTGTAGGAATTAAATTAAAATGGGCAGTCCTAGTGAATGTAAAGGCCAGGTTGGATGGGGCTTGGAGCAGCCTGGTCTAGTGGAAGGTGTCCCTACCCATGGCAGAGGGGCTGGAACAAAATGATCTTTAAGATCCCAAACCAGTCTGTGATTTTATGATTCTGTGATTCCTTTTTAGTTACTAGGAAGGTTTCTAAAACTCAAGAATATCCCAACAATGATACTACACTCCTCCTGATGTATTTTGGATCACTCTGCCCAGCGTGGCAAGTGCTTTAACAAGCATAATTTAAAAACAAAAATCCTGCCTCAAATAGGTATTGATGTAAGTTAAAGAGAGAATTCAGCAAAGGTGCAGAGACTCACAAGACCACCAGCAAGACAAACTGATAGACATTCATCTCAAGAGCACCTGCAGCCTAACTGAGATGTAACAAGGCTTTACGACTTTGATGTAACAAGGTTTAACCTTTTGGCTCATTTAACAGAATTACATCACAGACTCACAGAATGGTTTGGGTTGGATGGGACCTTAAAGATCACCTCATTCCAAACCCCTGCCATGGGCAGGGACATGTTCCACTAGACCAGGCTGCTCCGAGTCCCAACCAGTCAGACCTTGAACACTTTCAGAATTAAATGATTTCCAGTGATTATTTCCATTACATAATCCTATTTGGTAGGGGTTTTTTTTAATAGAAAAGACAGGACATATCTCAGCTCAAATAAGATGCTTCCTCCTCTCCTGCTCATTCTGGGATCCCTCCGCTGTCAATGGAATCCAGTAAACAGTTCCACTCCATGCCAAAGTTGATACCTAAAATGGATCAGGTGGACTGTGCCCTAAAAGTGCCTGCTTGGTTTTTTCAAATTTTATTTTCTGATGATGGTGAGAGCATTGAGTGACCAGTCCAGCAGTAATACACATAATAGTCATGTACTGTCAAGTTGAAATTAATCCTATTCAAGCAGTCCATCGCAGAAGTACTCATACATATTACTCAAAACATACTGTGTCCACTGATATACTATTAAATTACTCAGAAGAAATACAAAACTTCAGATTTTTCATCTCTGATAACCTCCATGAGGGTATGATGACAGAAAATGGAAAAAAATATCTCTTGCTCAAATCATCCAGCAACAGCCTCTACTTTCATACTCTGACAACAGCTATTGGAAGGACGATAAGATGGGAAGTCTGGGACACTGACCAGCAGGTACAGGGAGAAGTTGTCAACCGGTTCAATAGGCATTTAAAGGGCTACTGGTTTTACTGTTTGTACTGTGTCTGAAAAGCTGTCCAGAGACAACAATATCATGAAGGATCACATGAATATTAATTTATAGGAAAGGTTCTGTGGGAAACTGTTCTCAAGTGAATTTCCATTAAAATGTCATTTTTAACATCAGCATCTGCCTTTTTATTTTATTTTAGAGAGGATATAGAAATTACAAAGTAGCGATTAAAGAATTCCAAACTCTGACTTGGTTTGGACTTGTACCTGCTCCAGCTCATCTGTGAAGCCCTCATGATCAACACTGTCTCCTTCTTGTGACTCGATCCCAGTTGTGTCCATGTCCACCCCAAAAACATCTCTGGTGTACAGGTCCCCAAAGGCTCTAGCCAGCACGTGGGAGATGTCCTGGGGAGAGAAAATGAGGATGTTTAGAGCTTAAAGCCTTAGACAGGATGGGAAGAGATCCCTGGGCATGTGCTAACATCTGGAATTAGCAAATGGAGGAGGAAAAGTGGGGGGAAAGGGCTGGGAAAGGTACGTGGAAACGTGTGTGCATGTGAACACTGAGGTGAAGGTGGGTTGTGCACACAAGGCAGTGCAGACACAGACATGGTGTGTCCTGGCTGTACCTGGAGGTGACGGTGAGGGACACGGGGCTCTGTGAGCACAGAGCATGTGTGTGTCATGGTTTGTGCAGGGATGGGGCTGTGTGGGTGGAGTGTGTGTGTGTGAGAGAGACAGAGCATGGTACGGGGATATATGTGTGTGTCTGTGTGTCAGGCCTTGTGCTGGGTGTGTGCCTGTGTGTCCCAGGGTGTGTGCAGGGGTGTGTGGGTGTGGGTGTGTGTGTGAGGATGTTTGCAGAGGGGTCTCTGTGTGTCTGTGCAGCTGCAGAAGGGTCTGTGTGTAGGGGTGTGTGTGTTTGTGTGAGGCTGTTTGCAGGGGCAGTCTGTGTGTGTGTCTGTGAGTGTGAGACTGATTGCAGAGGGGTCTGTGTGTGCAAGTGTGTGTGTTTGTGTGAGGCTGTTTGCAGAGGGGTCTGTGTGAGATTGGGTGAATGGGCATGTGTGTTTGTGTGAGGTTGTTTGTCGGGAGGTCTGTGTGTGTGTGGCTGATTGCAGGGGCGTCTGTGTGTGCAGGTATGTGTGTGCAGGTGTGTGTATCTGTGAGGCTGTGTGCAGGGGGGGCTGTGTGCACACGGGGGTCTGCGTGTGTTTGTGTGTGCAGATGTGTCTGTGTGTGTGAGGCTGTTTGCAGGGTCTGTGTGTAGAGCAGAGAGGTCTGTGTGTGTGTCTGTGCAGTGAGGCTGCAGTGGGGTCTGTGTGAGCAGCAGTGCGTGTGTGCTCAGGGGGGCCTGTGTGTGTTTGTGGGTGCACATGTGTGTGTGTGTGGTGGGGAGTGAGGCTGTTTGCAGGGGCTGTGTGTGCAGTGAAGGTTTGTGTGTCTGTGTGTGTGTGAGGCTGTTTGCAGTGTGTGTGTGTGTGCACAGGGGGGTCTGTGTGTGTGTGTGTGCGCACATGTGTGTGTGAGGCTGTTTGCAGGGTCTGTGTGCACAGGTGTGATGCTGTCGGGCGGGGGCGTGTGTGCCTGTGCTGTGTTACCTGCGAGCTGGGCTTGGGGCTCCCCATAGCGATGGACAACCCAGCACTGGAATCCTGCGAGCCAGGGCTGGGGCTCCCCTCAGCCATGGCCAGCTCGGCGCTGGAATCCTGTGAGCCGGGCCTGGGGCTCCCCTCAGCCATGTCCTCTGAGCCGGGCCTGGGGCTCCCCTCAGCCATGTCCTGCGGGTCGGGGCAGGGGCTCCCCTCAGCCATGTCCTGCGGGTCGGGGCAGGGGCTCCCCTCAGCC
>NW_016690331.1:1371433-1489206 GCF_001604755.1 Lepidothrix coronata | reverse complement strand
GGCTGGGGCTCCCCTCAGCCATGGCCAGCTCGGCGCTGGAATCCTGTGAGCCGGGCCTGGGGCTCCCCTCAGCCATGGCCAGCTCGGCGCTGGAATCCTGTGAGCCGGGCCTGGGGCTCCCCTCAGCCATGTCCTCTGAGCCGGGCCTGGGGCTCCCCTCAGCCATGTCCTGCGGGTCGGGGCAGGGGCTCCCCTCAGCCATGTCCTGCGGGTCGGGGCAGGGGCTCCCCTCAGCCGTGTCCTGCGGGTCGGGGCAGGGGCTCCCCTCAGCCATGTCCTCTGAGCCGGGGCAGGAGCTCCCCTCAGCCATGGCCAGCCCGGCCTCTCCTCAAGTCCCGCCGCCGCCGTTGCCGAGTGACGGTGCGGGCGGGCAGGGCACGGCCGGGCGGGGTAATGGCGGCCGCCCCCTTCCCCTCCCCGGCCGTCATCGCCCCTCACGCCCTTGCCGGCGCTGTGGGGGGTGAAGGCGGCACCCCCAGGATCCTCTCCCCCGTCTCCCCCTGCCATGTACTTTTTAGTGAACTTGTAAGGACGAGGAGCCTTGATAAGAAACGAAATAAAACGTTGGCTTGAAAGCTGGGGAGGGGATTTGTGCTTTTGGGGGCGTCGTGAGGGTATATGGGTGGGATGGGGGGGGGCTGGCTCGCCCCTCCGCCGCTGTGCAGATGGTGGGTTGGAGCTGAGGGAAGAAGCCAAATCCTCTTCTGTTTCCCCTCACGCAGCACGAGGAGCATGGGCTCATCCCTGCCGCTGGAGCCGGGCTGGGAGATGGGAATATTCATCATCGGCCCCAAACCCATCCATCTCCCCGCTCTGCCTGCGGCGCCCTGGCTGTGTATGCTGGTTGCTAACAACAGCCGCCGGCTCCGCTGAAACAGGTGATATTTGCCATAGAAACCATCCTGGTGTAGATTTTCTCCTTGTCCTGCTGCCTTTTTTTTCTTTCTTTCTTTCTTTCTTTCTTTCTTTCTTTCTTTCTTTCTTTCTTTCTTTCTTTCTTTTTCCTCCCTCGCCTCTTCCACTCTTTTTGCTCAGATTGAAGGAACCAGACTGTGGCCCCCGGTGCTTCTCCATCATCGGGCTCCAATGGGGTTTGCAGGGATTGGAAGTGGAGGTTGGCAATGTAACAGCCCCCATGGAAAAAGAAAAAAATTACGAAATTAATTATAATTAACCAACAGGTGTTGTTGCACCATCAGATAAGCCAAAGGCTGGGGCTGCAAACCCCACAGCAGCCGTGGGGGTGTTTGAAATTCAACTGGTGTTTGTAGGCACTAGGGCTTGAGACTACAGGGTGTCACCAGCTTTGGAGCTCCCCAGAGTCTGCGTTTGGAATAAGACTCCAGATTAGACCCAGAGGCACTGTGTGTTTTTAGTTTCCCTGTTAAAAAAAAAAAAAAAAAAAAAAGAGAAGCTTGACAAAGGGAAAGCTTGGCAAATCTGCAATATCTCATTCCAAAGGCTAAGGCAGAGAAATCGCAGACCTCTGACATGGGTAGGACCAGGTACCTGTGTTTTCCAATAGAAAAGGTTTCATAGAATCATAGAATCGCTGATTCACTTGGAAAAGACCTCTAAGATCGTTTAGTCCAACTATTAACCCAGCACTGCCATGTTCACCACTAAACCACGTCCCCAAGGGTCATATCTACACATCTTTTGGACACTTCCAGGGATAGTGACTCCACCACTTCCCTGGGCAGCCTATTCCTATGCTTGACAACCCTTTCAGCTAAGAAATTTTTCCTAATATTCAACCTAAATCTCTCCTGGCACAACTCAAGGCCATTTCCTCTGGTCCCCATCACTTCTTTCTGGGAGAAGAGATCAAACCCCACCTGGTTACACTCTCCTTTGAGGCAGTTGTAGAGAGCAAGAAGGTCTGCCCTACACCTCCTTTTCTCCAGGCTAAAAAACTCCCTCAGCTGCCCCTCATCAAACTTGTGCTCTTAAACAGCTTTTTTTCTGTGCAGGCTCATAGATGTGTCCTTGCCTTTAAAATTAGGCTGGAGCATCCACATTTTAACACATTTCCGTATCAGAATTACAACTTTCCTCATCATGTGGCATTACAGTCAATTATAACATATGTTTGTTAACTAAAATATTAATAAACTCCAGCATTTTAAAAAAGAATTCTTTTCCAGCCTTTAAAATGGTGACAGTAAAGCAGATGTTTTTGTTTAAAATAATATATAGATGCACATGAAAACTGACAGTGGAAAAAACTTTCTGTACTTTCATCTTTACTGTCTTTCAGTAACTTGCCAAGCAATTCATCTCAGTTTAGAAGCTCGATTTTCTTTTTCAAACTACAGTCCATGAAATCTGGAAGTGCAGGTGAGATCCATCTGCCCAGCAGCCAACTGCAGGATCAGAAGGGTGGGCTTAAACACTGGGCCAGAGCAATACACAATTATTTCCCATATGACCCTGGTGTAATTTTCCTTACATTTCCATTTTTATGCCATTATCATTTACTCAGATAGACTTGAAAATTAAACGCCACTGTTCCTTGTGTGAAGCTGTTTAATTCATATATATATACACACACACATTTCCATATAAATATGAAGAACAATTTGCATATATATCATCTTCTTTAGCACCAGTATAAGATATTTAAGTTCCAAAGGCTGAAGAGAGACTCATGAGTATAGGAAATGGAAAAAAACCCCAATCCAAACAGAAACTTTATCCTACATATACAACTGACACTTAACAGAACATTTTTGTATATAAATTAGCCAGATATGATTTGAATACAAACAAGGAGCTCAATTACTTAGTAAGAGATGATGTGTACATAACTACATTGCAGAGTGGGACTGTATCTTATATTTTGTACAAAAATATCAAGCTCCATACCAGTTTTATTTACCTTGCTCCTCTTTTATCAAAAATACAGACAGATGTTATGTCCTAGGTCTGTAAGTCAGCCAGTATATTGCTTTATATATATATTTATAACCAATGGATAATTGTGTTTGTCTAACTATAATCTGAAATTCTTGTCAACATGTATTCCTTACATTTATAAATACTGGTCTAATAATAATATTTTTTCACTAAATCAGAATAGCTTGCTGAAAAGTTCATATATTTATCTTCACGGTGACCCCAAAATCTTCACTAATGTCAGTGGACTTCCTTAGAGAGAGAGCACTCACTGAAGGGATTCCACTCACTTGATATTTGGAAGGTTTCTTTGAAATGATGAAATTTAGGACACTTAAAAATATAAATAAAAGGTAAAAGTTCTGCTGAGCATGCTGCCCCCACTGTATTAATACAACAGCGTGGATTAATTTGGAAATATGTACCTATACATATCTCAAACGTAAATATAATTCAAATTTTGTATCTAGCTATTTATATAAAAGAAACACAAAATATTCTTGGATTATATATTGATTTTGTGTAAAACATAAATCCATAGGGTTCAGAATGCATCAAGACTCTGAATATTTTTTGATATTTTTAGTATTTCCTGACAACAGGACATGTCTTGCAGAATTCAGGTGGCATCCTTGAGATGCAGGAAAGCAAGGGAACTGATACTGCAGCGCTGCCTTTTACTGTAGAGTTGCAGTGTTTTACATACTTGCATCTGGCAGCAGAAAATTATTTCTAGTTATTTCTATTTTTTTTTCTAAGGTTTTTTTTTTGGTTTTCACGAAGCAATTCCCAAAAGTAGACTGATGGATGGTTCGCTTTGACACTGCTGCCCTCCAGTGGTCCTGTTAAGGCTTCCATGTTTTCAGGAGAGCCTTTAAAAACAAACATTGTATTGAATCTTTGTTTTGGTCAGGTAACTGAGCAGGTATAAATATTTACATCTATGCAATCGAACATATTCTCTTGCCAGTGCATTAGGTAAAGTGTTTTCATTCACTACACGGGCAAAACTATTTATTATCCTGTAACTATTGCAGATGCAGCCAAACAGGTATGACTGGAATGCGAGTCTCCTTTGCATGTTACCAGATGTCCCTTGAAGAAGAGCTAAAAACGGCATCCACAGAATGACCTTAAATCCCAAGTAAAACTTGGAAGACGGAGAAACAACCTTTCGGTTTCAGGTGAAAAACGCCAAGCAGCTGAGTTTCTGAAAGCTGGCTTCTCCCACTGCACTGCTTCCCTGACCTGCCAAAGTTGTTTTTTTCTTCAAATGTCCTGGTTAGTTAAAAAACTATCCATCTCTTACAGCTCTCACCTTGCTGGCTGTACTGTGATCATCTCCAATCCTCTTGAAGACAGTTTGAAAAAAGCTGTGTCTGGCAGTTTTCCACCTGGATATTCCTCATTATTTTCTCTCTTAACATGTGTGGGGTTATTTTGTGACTCTCTCCTGACGTGAGTCAACCATTTCACTTGCTTCCAGTTTACACTTCCTGACTTCAAGCCTTTCTTTGTTTCCTACACTTCTTTCCTGTACCTACAAGTCTGTCCCTCACCAAAACATGTCAGTGGGTATTGCTGTACTTCTGCTGAAATACTCACACTGGAATTTCACTCAGGCCACGTGGGATTCACAAACCAGACACACCCAACAAGCAGGAGAAGCATGTGGAAAATGCATTCACAAAGGGGCCAGTCATTCCTTTACAACAGCAGATACATCACTCTCTAATTAAACTGGAAATGGGCTGTGCCTCCATGCAGAGGTCCAGAAATCCTCAGTGATACCCCTCTACTCAGAGATCCTCCACACTACCTCTCCACACAGAGATCCAGAGAGTCTCCATGATATCCCTTCATGCAGAGATCCACAAATCCTCCAGGCTACCCCTCCACAGAGATCCAGCTGGAGGGTGCAAGTGTAGATGACACTGTCACTCTCAGGCAGAGCAGAACAAGGGGCTCCTACTCCACTGACATATTCCTGTGTCAGAGAGGATTATTGGATCGCAGTCTGACCTTCTTTTGTCAGAAGCTATGCCTCTAGCCCCAAAACAGTTCACCCAGTAACAGATTCTGTTAAAATGGGTGGTTTTCATTCTGTGCTCTGTGACTAGCTGGGGTTCCACCAATTGTTTGTAAGGAATCTGTGAAAGCTAACAGGGAAAGCGGCTTCTGGTTAGATTCACAACCCATACTTTCTGCTTACGGATATACCTTTGTCCCCCAAATTAACAAATAAGCTTAGCATTTTCACAGTCCAGAATATTTTTCCCTGTGGTCGTAAAGGCTCTGCTCAATGCTAGTTTTGATGAAAATCCATTTCCTGGCACATCACCTACGTGGTGATGGACCACAGGCTTCATTTCTCCAGATCTTAAGGACTTTTCAGTAATAAAATTATTTAATTGATGCTGAATACTGTTCACCTGCCCTTCAGGGGCATCACTGAGATGTATCCGAGACCTACACTGCAGATTCCAGGTTTGCAGATATAGATAGATAGATATATATATAGATATATGCATGGACTAGGTTTGTGTGAGCTTCTTCTGTCCTGGAAGCAATCTGGCATGGCATGGCAGAACTCCACTACAGCTAATTTATGCTGCTGGGAATAACCCACTGATTGACACTTTTTAGTAGGAAATATGTTTCTCTCTTTCCTTCTGGTTTTCAGTTCTTTTGGAAGCTCAGCAGCCAGGATTTCTATAAATGCAAAAAAAAAAAATCATCTTGGAAGAGGAGAAACTTTTGCTTTGTTCCTTCTACTTGTCTCCCCACCCTTGGCAGCTCCTGTCTGAGATAACCCTACTACTTAGTTTTTACCCCTTGTGATTTACCTGTCTGGGCTCATTCAGCCCAGCCATATCTACCAGAAAACCATGGCATGGGCTTGTTTTGTGCTGTTCCGGTGCCTTTACCAGATTTTCCCTCCTTGTCTTGTAATCTTGTGCAAAAGAAATTAAAACTCCTTTTTTTTCTTACCTTTATCTGGTAAGTTTTTTTTCTCAGCCTGCTGTCATCAAACTTCCAGACACAACATGTTTGCAGATGCTCCTCTGCTCTCCTGTTTTGTGTGCTGGGTGAAATAGTAAAAGGGAAAAATGCAAATCATTATTCCATGTCTGTCTGTGCTCCACAGGTCCGTAATGTGAGAATGTGCTGAGCCAAGGCCCTCGACTGTTAAAAGATGGGGCAAAGTCTGAATATTAGGAGTAGAAGACGGAAAAGACCCACCATACGCCTCTAATGTGGTGCAGAGCAATGAAGAATTGCCACCTAATTCAGAAGAAAAAGGAATCCAAACATTCCCAATTCGAACCTCAGAAGAAGTGCTTATTAAATTTTACCTTGATTTATTTTCACCTCCCTGAAACCTGCCAATTTAGGCCAAGCTCCAAACAATATCTTTCCTGGCTCTATTGTTTCAGGGTGATGAAGGGAGCAGGTTTAAATGGATTTTTATCCCTTTATCCTCAGGAACTTGGGCACAGACAAATGACCCAGAAGGCCAGCTGAGTTAGGACTGCAGAGCTGAACAAGAACATCTTGCTTTAGTCATACAATCATGGCATCATACAATGGTTTGGGTTGGAAGGGAACTTAGAGATATTCTAGTTCCAATCCCTCTGCCATAGGCAGGGATGCCACTGACTAGATCAGCCCCATCCAACTTGGCCTATCCCAAAAGATCATCTCAAAGAGACTGTTCACCTTGGGACAACATGAATATGGAGTGCTAGAGCTATCTCCAAAAGCCCTTGCAAGGGTAGGATGGGGCATAAGTGAATTAATCACAGGCAACACAGTGTCCTCTGCTGCAAAGAGCTGGAGTGCAAGGAGAGGACAAGGAAAGGGCACGTGGCTGGTACAACCTGGCCCTGGTGATAGGAATGAAAAGGAAATGATGTGGGTTTCCTAAAGATGGACTGGTCTCATTTTTGATTCTCACTGCAGACTAGGATGAATCTCCCTGGAAATACTGTCTGTAAGAGTCAAGATAACTCAGTATGAGAGAAAATCCATCCTACTGGGATGGGAGAGTGCAAGAGGTGGTGGTGTCCTGAGGGCATGCAGAGGCTGTCATCAGCAAAAGGTACAGCTGTGTTATCACCTCCCTTTTCCAGCGTATTATTTCATTTTTGCTGGTAGGAAAAGATAAGGCTGGCTCAGCCAAACCAGCAGGCTTGCATGTGCTTTTCCATGTGAGCCCTGCAGTGGATCAAAAACAGGAAGGAGGATCAAAGTGGATCAAAGACAGCTCCATTCACCAGGCATGTACATGCCTACAAAATCAGGATCTGCTTTCCTGCCCATGCTGGCAGGACACATTCGGTGGGACCCTTGGGATGACACAAGGGATAGGTTGTTGTTGTTTCCATTTAACTTCAATTATTGCCATCTAAATGGCCTTTACCAAAGGCACTGAGACAAGGAATGGCCCTGGTGTGGAGGTCCCAGAATGACTGGTTTTCTCCCCATTGGGCCCTGCTGTGACCCACACATAATAACCCTTCTGTTGAGCTGATTACTTGTGTTTGCATCGTAACATATCTCTAGGCAGGCTACTCCAGGAGCTGCTTCGATGATCTTTTAACATTTCTAACACAGGAGTTTCCTTGGGGATCTGAGCAGAGAAAGGTCTCCCAAGGGAAGGTTTTGCTCTTGGGATAGTGTTGCCTGCAGTTGCCTCCGTGTCATGTAAGATGCCCAAGGATACAGAATACGTTTGCCAGGGTCTGGAGGATGTTGGTGTAGGATCTGTAGGAACTGACAGCCTTCTGAAGCAGAAGCAGGTGGTCAGCTGGGACACCCTGCAGCACTTGAAATGACATGGAGACTTCTGGGTTTAGGCAGCCAAGTACTGTTTTTACAATTGTTAAATTCAAGGAGCAGCACTTTTCCCCCCTCTGGAGCACCCAGACAGATCTATCTGTGACAAAATAGCAATCAAAGTATGACCTAAAGTGCTACACTGTAGCATGAAATCCATTAAAGTATTAATTTTGACCTGGAAACATTCAGTTACCTCACACAAGAAGTGCCTGCATTTGAGGGCTTCCCCATTTTTTTCGTATTCAGCAGAACGGGTGAATTCTTCTTTTAATTGCACTTGGCCTTAAAAAAATGCACTCCTGCATCATCACTGCAGCACAGAATTATCCCTCATGCATTAGGAAGTGTGAAAAACCTTTCAAAAGCTCATTTTACCCTGAGCTGCAGCTGGCACCTTGGAATTAAAAGCATCAGGTCTTCATCCTCATTGGAGTTAAAGAATACAAGGCATAAACCAGTGAGAGCATGTCCCATCATGTACTGCTGGTGAGTTTGTGTGCTGAGATTCCACATGGTTGCAACACTTTCGAGCGAAACTCTTCTTTAAGCAGCCAAAGCTGGTTTGTTGGGTTGCCTTCTGTTTTGGCAGAGCAGCCGTTTTTACCTTTCATCTAAAGAAGATCCACCACCAGTAAAAGCAGGAGCGTGTCAGCTATTTCTGCAGAAAAATAGATGTCCAGGGGGATTTCTCACCTTCTGCTCCACCAAGAGTGAAGAGTGTGAAGTTTTCAGGATTCAGGGATCACATGGTGGACACAAGGGTAGCTGGCGGCATAATTTGGACTAGGCGGATGAGGGAAGCCCCGAGGAGCTTAGGGAGGAGCCTGAGATGCCACAAACCCAAAGGCAAAGCAGTTTCAGAGCTGTATTCTCTGGTTCTTGTGCAGCCCACAAGCTCAGAGGTGGGATCCCACCAGCAATATTAATAGAAATCGCGTAGCTCCGCATTTTAGTTTCCGGGAATTGTTCCCACAGGCACGTCCGTGCGCAGTTGCACAAACCAGGTCTCCTGCAGCCCGAGGGGGGTTCGTGTCTGTGTGAAGGCTCTGCTGGTTGAAGTGCCCGACAGCAGGAGCAGGAAGGAAATGAGTCATTCAACCTTTCTGCTTTGGCTGCACCAGGCTTGCAAAACTGATGAGGAGGCACCAAAACCCAATAAAATACTTCCTTAATGGGCAACTTCTATGGCTCTTTCCGCACCCTGATATCCCCTTGGTGTTTTCTTTCCCAAAGTCCAAATAACACCACCAGCCAGAGAAATGTGGCTGCATTTGATTGCGTCAGAAGTATAGATGGATGATTTTGGAAGTGGCAGTTTGCAACTTTTTATATAAACTTGAGTTCTACCGCACTTCAAGCAAAGGTTCAGTATTCCCTTTGTAATAAAGATGTAGTGTGTGATCTCAGACTTAAAACACCACCTCCCTGAAGGGTATTTACTCTATTTTGAGGTACTTCAGCATCTTAATTTGGTCCTCTTCGTTGTTTTCAAAGGCTTCTCTCTCTTCACTGACAGTTTATTGAACTGTGCTCCTAACTTTCATCTTATGAAATGAAACTAGATCCTAAAAGAAGCCAAATCAGAGGTGATGAATACTCTTTTTGAAGACATTTGATGAGATTTTACAAGTTCGTCCTTTTATTCATTTAGGAAATATGTTAATTAAAAAATTAATCTAGTAATAAATTGCCACCTTGTCTGATTTTTTTTGGTCCTAAATTTTGTATGTGTCATTCTCTTCATCTCATGTCTGGCTGTTCAAAGATCATGGATGATTATAAATTATCACCAAAAATGCTGGCTGTCCATTAGGACCCTGGGAGACACAGGAATTCCTCACATACTTTCTGCACAAGCATCTGCTCTGTAGATTTTAGCAATTAAAAACATTTTCATACTGAACATTTCATGTTCAGTTGGGGCTGGAGGGAAGTCTGATGTCACTGATCTTGTGTGAAGTGTAGTTTTAACTCTTTGGGAACAGAAATAAAAATGCCTTACTTGGAACATCTCTGATTACCTGTGTTGCACATTCTAGAACCACAAGATCCTCATGTGCAGTCTAAAATTATGGGGCATTCTTATATCTACTAGGATTTTCTAAAATATAGGTGTAATTCAGACTTTCCATCTTTTCTGCCCATTAAAAAGTCATATGAATTGGCTACAATGAAAAAAACCACAATTAGGTAATGATCTGAACAATTGTATCTAATTATTGTGATTATCCCAGTTGCAGAGAATTAAGCTGACAGATGAAGTATATTAAAAGGAACCATTATGACATTAATCATCAACCTTCCTCCATACTTAACCCAGTGCTGTGGGCTGCAAAGAGGCAACGGTGCAAGAAAGAAGAGACACGTGTCAAGCATTCCTGACAGCAGGTGATTTGGCCTGGTGACTGTGGCCTTTAAAGGTTGGAAATGTGCTAACCTGGATGTTAGTGGTTGTGAAGCTCAGTGTCTGTGCTCCATTGGGATCTGGGATCATAGAATCAAAGAAATCACTAACGCTGGGAAACCTCCAAGCTCATTGAGTCCAACCATTAACCCAACACCTCTGAGTTCACCACTAAACCAGGTCCCCAGATGCCACATCCACACTCCTTTTGAACACTTCCAGGGATGCTGACTCCAGCACTTCCCTGGGGAGTCTGCTCCAATGTCTGACCGCTCTTTCAGAAAACAAATTTTCCTGGTATCTAATCTAAACCTCCCCTGGTGCAACTCGGGGCCGTTTCCTCTCATTCTGTCACATATCAGAAGGAGTCATTAATGGATAAAAGTGGCAGGACCATGGGACCAGTCTCCTGCTGTTCTTCTCTCCTAACAGATAATCACTCCACCTAATGTATTCAAACCAGTAGGTCTAGTACATCACTAGTTTCCCCAATTAGGTGATTGTTTCTCATTCATGTGACAGTAACTTCATATTAATGGTCAGACTCACTAAATCATTGACACAGTTATAAATCACAGCGTTGTGTGGCTGATCTGTGCTGTTTACTGATGTGCTGAACTGAGAAGCTGATGAAATGTAGGCATGATGTTTTCTTAAAGCTTCTCATTCATTGTTAATAGATGAGATTTTCACAGCTTTAAAAGAAAGTCTCTGGGGTCCTCTCTCCCCAGAAAGTCTCGCTATAAGTGTTTTAGACTAAATGTACTTTTCTGTACAACTCTATAGTAAAGATATTTTCACTCTCCCAAAATCAAAATATTTAAAGTCAGGGAATTTAACATTAGAGGGCTCACTTAAACCTACATTTGTTAAAGCATAGAAATGCACAAAAATGACTCTCAGACACTCATAAATCTATACTGTAGTGACAGAAATGAGGCAAACAAATATAAAATGAAACATTCAGCACAAAATTAGTCTGAAGACAAAATGAATGCAATGTCTAAATAATACCAAGCACTAATGGACTGAGGTCAAATTATTTAACTGTTTCCTTTATACTGAAATTCCAAGAGTTATAATGAACTTTTCAGAATAAGTTGGGGAACCTAGGACTTTTATTTCCAAATCTGAAGCACAATCTTGCTTTTTATTCAATTTTTATGTAATTTTTCAGCCTAAAATCAACATGAGATTTGTTGAACTGGTAACTTTTTAAGTCTTTATTGTGACTGGACAGTAATAGATGACTTCTTTGACTGCTTTATTGCTTTATTTGGTGATTAGAACTGCTCTTGATTACTAAGTGGAAGGAAAACCCTTCCAAATACTTAAGATATACTGAGTCAGGTAGGCGTATTTCTGGCTTAGCAAGTTGAATTTATCTTCTGCCCAAGCAGAAATACCTCATTAATTTTAATGGGACTGGTACAGGATTATGCCAGCAGCAGGTTTACACATCCCAGCATCTGTCGCTTCCTTTTCCTGTGGCCATGCACTGCTCTCCTAAGTGGGAGTAACTCTTGCAATAAATGGTTTAAATGCAGATGTAGACATCAATATCATTTAGTCTGAAGATATTTTGGCACAGCTCTCTGTGGTGATAAACAAGGCACCTGGCTGTTCCTTCCCGTTCCCTGAGCTGTGTGATACTGGTGCTAATTCCATTCCAGCCTAGTTTATAAACTTTGGTGAATTACTCTGTCCAGTGAGTGGCCCACAAACCCAATAATCTCACTGTTCTTGACAGTCATAAATCCCATTCCTGAGCTATTTCCAAGATATCTCCTAAGGGAGCCTGATTTCCAAAGGTGCTGAGCTCCACCAGCTCCTGCTGAGCCACAAGGCTGTTCTTCCCCACACTGCAGTGTGTTTCTTGCAGGTGAAGGACCAGCAGCTGCTGGAAACCTGCGAGTGCTGGGAAAATTTGCCAATAAGTAAATATTGGGTGGAGCAGCCTCAGTGGTAGGGTCAGCCCTAGGAATCCCAGGTCTTGCATGGGCAGGGAGTATTAGCAGCAAGAACTGTGTCCACCTAATGAAAGACGGCACTGATAACCAAGGAGTAATGATGCCTTTACAGGAGGTGAGTCACCAGGGCAGCTGGAGCTGGCCTCTCACATGGATACCTGAGCTGCTTTGGGAGAGCCCTGAGCAGTTCTCAAAGCGTAAAAGGCAGCTGACAATTTTAGATTTTGCTGTCCATCTATTATTGACTTATTTAGCCCCGTGGAAGGTGTCCCTGCCCATGGCAGGGGGGTGGGAACTAGATGATCTTCAAGGTCCCTTCCAACCCAAACCATTCCAGGATTCTATGAATCTGTTTATGTGAGAGCTGGATGTAGAGACACCTGATGTTCTGAGGACTGTAACACACCCCATCTAAACCAGTAAACAGACTGGGAAAAGACATTAAAAAACCCCCAAAACATTTCAGTGAACAGCCAGATCATTACTAAAGTGTTTGAGAATTCCAGACCCGCTTCTGCATTGACATGAACTCTATTTAATATGACATTTTCTTTTGTGCTGGTTTCCATAATTCTCCTGCTGCCAAAAGAGCCCCACGTGGTTGCCAAAGCTCCCTGCTGGCCATGTAACCCCGAAATGATTCTTACACTGTGACACTGTGGCAGAAACCCTGAGTCCTTTTAGCAAAGCAAACAAAGCCCTTGGCTGTTAGGCTCTGGAGAGGCATCTGGGAACATTTCGGTGGGGTGAAGAGGGTGTGTGTGAGAGTCTGAAGGGCAGAGGGAGCCAGAAGGCATCTTCTCCATTGGAAAGACTCGGTGTTGGGGTGGTGTAGCATTCCTCTGAGATGAAAATCTGCTCCTTCCACTGTGTGCAATTAAATCAACACTTGAGTCATGCCCTCGGAGTGGAGACAGGTAAACTGCTTTGCTTTCGGTTTGCTGAGATTTACGGTTCACTGTGGAATTGAGCCCTGCAAACACTTCTGGCTTTGAGCTCTGCAAATGCCCTTTGCTGCCTGGGCTGGGCTGTGTGTGCAAAACAAAGGAGGAGAATGCAAAGGCGTGTAGGGGTGCGAGAAATGGGAGATCTCCTTGACTTTGCACAGCTCCAGATGATCTTGGCACCTTTGCATACGGACATCTGTGTTGGAGGGTGTGTTACAGAGGCTCCTCACCCAGCCTGCCTGACATTTAACTCCTTCCAACCTCATCTCTATGGCTGGAGAGCAAGTGGGTTAATCAAGATGTGTCCTGGCTTTAGACCTTGTCCCTCAGTAAAATATCATGGCACTGACCTTATACTCTTCAGGTGTAGCTTGGCTTTAGGAGGGTAGTACCAATGCCCCAGCCTGTCTCTAGGCCTAGAAATGCCCTGACTCTGCTTCTTGATGAACTCAGAAATTATGATGTGGACAAGAAAAAAGGCATATTCATATGACACTCTTACACTGCTATGTTGTTCACAGAGAATTTTTTGTTAGTAGGGTTTCTGCAGCTCGCAGGAGCTCAGTAGCTGCTCACGTCACTTTGGTTTCATTGTTATTCTGCATATATATTGGTTTCAGCAATGCAAAGGAAAGGGAATTCAAGCACATGCAGGAATACAACTCAAAGGACTGTTGTCTTCTGAAACAAGGCTCTGATGAGACCTATGCTGTGAAATCTCAGATTCTGGGTGTTTGCTGCAGCATTTCAGTGCTCCGATGGTGACTGCTGCACTTTCTGATGAATGCAAGAAATGCAAGACTGTCTGTGAGTGCCAGACTTCCTCTGAGCACACACACCTCAAGCCCATCAAGGGTTTAGAAATGGTGATGACTTAGCTTAGGGTGGCAGACAGGGCCCCAAGTGCTCCAAGCAGCCTAAATGGTGATGATGCTTCTGGATGTGCACAGGAACAGAAAGAATAAATGTAATGGGGAAAAGTGAAAAGTTGAGTAAGATTCTGTGAAACCTCCTGATAGGCACCATTTCTACTACCACTGCTGCTATGATCACGGAGAAGGCAGCATGGAAAGAAGGAAACACAAGAAGCTACAGTGGTCATGAAGGGGTAAATGTAGAGGATCATCTTCAAATCTCAAAGAATGATGGCAGAGAAACTCAGTCCTGCTCACTTGTGGATGCTCTGTCCAGCCTGAGGCACTCGGTGCAATCACAGTGGTGTTCACAGCAGAGTGATGGTCACGTCCTGGCACTGTCATGCCCTACACTGCTGTGAAGGGGTTCTATCCACAATATGGTCTGAATAATTTTGGGGACTAATGTAGCTCTCTTAGACTCCCCTCTTTGCCACAGAGGGCATGGGGACACTGGTCAGTCCATCTCCAATGGAGGGGCTTGTGTCAGGCAATCTGAGGATGAGATCATAGAATCATAGAATCAAATGGGTTGGAAAAGACCTCTGAGATCATCAGGTCCAATCCTTGATCCAACCCCACTGTGGCTACCAGACCATGGCACTGATGCCACATCCAGTCTCATCTTAAAAACCTCCAGGGATGGTGAATCCACCACCTTCCTGGGCAGCCCATTCCAATGTCTGATCACCTTCTCTGTAAAAAATTTCTTCCTAATATCCAACCTAAACCTCCCCTGGCAGAGCTTAAGACTGCCCTCTCATCTTACTGATAGCTGCCTGAGAGAAGAGACCAACCCCCACCTGGCTACACCCTCCTGTCAGGGAGTTGTAGAGGGTGATGAGATCTCTCCTGAGCCTGCTCTTCTCCAGGCTGAACAACCCAGCTCCCTCAGCCTCTCCTCATAGGACTGGTGCAATACAGAGAAGAGTGAAGGAGTTACTATAATGCTGTTTTCCATCACCACTTTCAAACTGCCCTTCCCTTCTTTTTCTCCTTTGTGAAAGCCATCATGTCCTCATCACCTCAGCTTTACTGGAGTTTCCAGTCTGGCTGGCTCATCCACCAGCCTTCCTGTACACTCCCTCCAGTACTCTTCCCCATCAGCTGAAAGGGTGACAAGCTGTGGAGGTGTCCTCCCAAAATCCCCCTGACTCGAGGCTTTTAAGCCTGTACCAGGAATCTCTTGGGTGCTTCCAGCTGCCATCCTGCCTGCCAGCAGCTGACCTTGCTGCCAAACAGTTTGCCCCATTCCAGTCAATGTCTGTGGGTTTGAAAAAGGAATGCTCCTTTCTGGATCCTTTGGGAAGTGTCTAGTGGGAGATGAACCCCTCCCCCATGCTAGTGGCCATGGGGTAAAATGGACTTTAGAAGAGTCATGGGGTGAAATCTCTGTACCTTTTTTCCTTCACTTGCTTGGTTTTGTTAGTTTTGCACTAACACAAGGAGTTTTGCTATATTAGGGCAGTTTTCCTTGGGTGGTGGCAGCAGCCTTATATTTGTGGACTGTAAAACTCTCCGAGAGCAAGGTCTGGGCTCTCAGAGGAGCAGTCCAATTCCTGGCAGGGAGGGACAAACTGTCCTAGTCCAAAAGTATTTTTCATCACATGTTTCCCAGATCTGTCACCATCAGGGAAGGACTTTTCTGTCAGCGGAGCTGCCGGTTTTACAACTGCTGAGGAGTGAGGGATCTGAATCTGCCAACAACTTCATCAAGTGTTTGCATCAGGAAAACCTAAATAGCCAGAAATGTAAATAAACAACAACAAAACAATAACTAAAAACATTCAAGTAGAGGGAAACTTTATTTTCCCACACTGGATTCCTTTTCTTTCCCTGTTTGCAAGCAGTATCTTTCTACCCTTTGGAAATATCTAACTCAGAAGGAGGGGACAGAGTGGAAGAAATCAGTTCCACTCAGTAAAAGCCTCAGGACAGTGAAAACTCCAGTAAAACTCTATAGTTGTTCTGTCTCACTGTCTCATAACTTTTCTTCTGCCCTGAGCTCATTCCTCTGTGAGCGTTTGTGGTCACAGCTTCTATTTCCACACTGGCAAGTTCTGACCTGTTTTTTTTCCCTTGTGAAAAGAATTATACCCCCACCAGCACCTAAAAGCTCTTTAGCCCTAAACTCTGGTCTGTGGCATCTGCTTAAGTCCCTTTCCTTGACTTGGGGACCACCAAGGATGGACTCGCAGCACTCTTCTGGAAGCCGCGCCAGGAAGGAGCAGAGAAGGAAAATGTGGCAGCGGCAGGAAAAGAAGCAAAGAAGCATCGTTGTGAGGGTTCAGCAGCAGTAGCAGCAGCAGCAGGAGGCTGGGCCAGCGGTGAAGACGCCAGATGGAGCAGGGAGGAGCCAGGGCCAGCGCTGGGGCTCGGGCGCTTGGCCGCAGTCGGTGCGCCGGGCAAGGCAGCGGCGTGCGGATGCGGGAGAGAAATAAATGAGGAGTCATAGCGAAGACGCAATTCCAGCCAAGGGGAAGGAGCAGGCCTCTCCGAAGGGAGCTGACGTTGGGGATCACTGGAGCGGGGAGCGGCGGGAGCCTCGCAGCTCTGGCTTCCACCAGCGCTGACTTCTGGGCACAGCTGTTCGCCGGAGCCCTTCCTGCTGCTGCCCGTCGGCTTGTTCTGCAGCCATGGAATCGAATGGCACATTCCTTGCTTGCAACAGTAAGTCTGGGGAAACGTTCTTGCGTTTCAGCTCTCTTATCATGTCCAAGAGCTTTATTTTTCCTCCTCTCTTCTCCCCCGTCCTTCGCCTCCCCATTCTCTCATTTGGAAGTAATGCAGCATTTCCTCGCTGTTAGAGAGAGATGACAGATTTTTCTCTGTTAATAGGGTGAGCTCTGTTGGTAGGAAGGGTGTCTTGGCAGGGTAAGTGTCTGCAAGTTCAGAAAAGTGGATCCAAATCTCCTCCCCTTTCTGGTGAAACAGAGCGGGATGGGTGCTCTGCTCAGTAAACTTTGTGGGCTCTGGTGAAGAAAACAGAGCCTGGATAAAGACCTCGGCTCTGGGTCTGTCCCCGAGACTCTGTAAATATTAAGTACAAAATAAGTAATGTTTCTAAAAAAAGAAGAAGAAATCCTCTCTGCCCTTCCAGCAAATGAGATTTAAGAAGATTCAATCATACCAGGTCTGGGAGGCTTGTCTGATGGACAGGGCAATGAAATATCCCCCCTTATTCCCTCATCTGACTTTATGTATTGCTTTGTTACCCCTTCATTGTGTTTTACTTACTCTAATGAGCAGAAAAAACTCAGGGCTGTGATAGCTGGTAGCTACAGATTGAAATGGGCTATTGTGATCCCACAGAAATGGGAAAAGCCTGGAGTACCTATTTTTATTTCATGAGATAGGTGCTTTCTTACTACAGTTGAGCTATAAACAAAAATAAACTAACAGAGCTATAAGTGATTGCACATAAACATAATCAATTTAGTGTTACCAGGAGAATTGTGAAAGGATTCCCGCAGGCTCAAGAAATCTTCCCTCTGATTCTCACAGATGCTAGAAATCCAACAGGAAGGTGAACCAGAGGTTAATGTTATACTTTTTGTAGGTATCTCATTCATTATACAGCCACTGGGGAAAGAAAGCTAAGAAACACATCTGGAACTATTAAAATATTTCCCATTCTGGCCTGTGGGTTATTTTTCAGAGAATATTATTTAGTCTTCTGGGGTTAGGGACCGAGGAGAATTCAGTGGCTCTTAATCTATTTTCTTGTCTCAAGCAGAAAAATACACAAATGTTGAAAGAGGCAAGAATTTCAAAAAGTATTTACTGAAATTCCTTGACACGTAACACAGACACACAAGTGCCAAAGTCACTCCAAATGCCAGACCACTTAGACAAGAGAAGTTGCTCACATGTGGATTTGTTAGCAGGATCAGGCTTGTGCTATGTAGTTTGTAAGAAATTTCTGATGCTGTGGGTTGTAGACATGTTTTGTCCCTGGATGCATGTTGAAACTCAGATTCTTTCTCTCAGTTTCTCTCTTTTTTCCCCCCCAACACAGAAACAACAACAGCTGTATTTACCATGTCAGAATTAATGTGGGCTATTAATAACCTTTCTCTTGCCTCATGAAGTTGGTCTGTTTCTGAACTGGGAGCCCTTGTGCTTGCACAGATTATAGAATAGCTAATTTGTACTATGCCTTATTCTTATACACTGACTGTTTCACACAAGACACTGTGTATATTGTGTAGGGAATGCCACAGTCCCAGGATGGGAATGCCCTCAGCCACAGCCCAGGGTGAGAATCAGCAGGGAAGGGTTAGTAAAATCCTACAAAACAGGCTGTTTCCTTGTGTTATTCTGTCAGCAAGTCCTCAGGATTAATGTCTATATTGAAATTTCCAAATGAATCATCTCCACCTGCCCTTCTGAGCTGGGAGCTCTGAGGAGGCTCCTTCTGGGCTTCAACCACCATGGGTGGAGATAATGTGACTTGGGATCAGCTGGGATCTGCTCTGGAGCAGCTGGTGACTTTGATCTCCTTTCCTACCAACAAAATGCTCCCAGCACACCCCTTTGATCCAGGTTGTGCCTGATGCTCTATGTGGGAGTTTTATGAGCCATAGTGTTCCTAGCACTGCAGGAGGATTTGGGATACTGACACTTCTCAGTACATTACCCGGGCAACTTGTCTCTTTTACAGACAAGACAAGTGAAATTAATTTTGTCTTTTTTATTTTGACACAAAACCGGCTAAATTTTCAGTCTGAGCAATGTCTTTTAGTAAAACAAAACCCACAGTTCCTGAGTTTGTTGTCAGTGTGTAAAGCCCTGACATCAGGCCCAAAAGCAGCTGAGTCGGGGAAAGAAGATGCTTGGGGGAAAATGGATTTTAATGAGGAAGTGAAAGAGGAGGGAGAAGGAAATACAGGCACTTGGAAAACTGCTGCAGGTAGCAGAGATGAAAGGATAGAACCAACCACAGGGAAAAGCAAGACGGAGAGGTGTGTGGGAAAGAGATGGTTTGTGCAAGATCTGGAAACTCAGCTGCCTGGATAAGCAGCTCTGGGAGCCAAAGCTGTTGATGATTTGGGACCAAAGTACAGTTTTCTTTAGAGGAAGATCAAAATATTTGAACAGGTATTTTTGAAGGAAAGCTGCAGATGAATATTTGGTGATTTGATCACCCAGTGTGGGATTCAGCTGGCTAGACATAGAGGTGTGGTAGAAATTTTAGGCTTATAGGGATCTAGACAGGTGAATTGTGCCCTGTCTTCTCCTGGCCCCTTGTTCAGTGCACTGTAGGTATCTGAATACTGTGAGACTGACCCCCAGTCTTGTCTCTGAGGTCCCTCCCATGGGTGGAGGGTCTCAGACCTTATCAACCAAGCCCACCAGAACAGAAGGCTGCAGACCTTGGTCAAACAAAGAGGTTTCTCTTTTTCTTTATGCGGGTAGAGAAGATTTTTCCACAGGTTCTTCTAACCTGAGATACCTCCATACCTTAAATAGGCCAGTCTGGACATTGTGTGGAGGGAAATTCTCACATCTCGGTCTGCCCCTCACATGGTACCTTTTAAAGCCCTGTATTGAAGTACCACACAACAAATCTCATGAGGTGTTTTTGGCTAGAGTTAGAGAAATTCCAGATAAATCACTTAGGAAAAAAATATTTTTTCCCCTAGTTTTGCATAATTCAGTTGTGCAATTTAATTATTGCATGAATTTTGCCCTGCTACAGAATGTTGAGAATGACTTGCATTTCGCCTGTAGAAGAAATTTCATCTCCTGAAGAAAATATTGTGAAAAACTGTTAAATGACCTTAAAAAAAAATGAAGCTGGGACCCACCTACAACTGACTTTGGGTTTATGAAGAGAACATCTTCATCAGCAAGTGCTCAGAAACATGACTTGGGAGTCAGGCAACTAAACTGCATGAGTGCTCCTCCCTGTTGGTCCTGGTCCTATCCATCAAGTTGATGTCCTTCTTTTCAATTACTTTCTTTACACACCAGCTACTGGAAAAGCTGTAATTTACTGCAAGCCAGTGTTTGTTTTAGTGTCTCTCACTCTGCAGCCAAAATCTCTGTGTGTACCCTGATGGAGGGAGGGACCAGTGGAAGGACCAAACCAAACCTTCGGTCAGGTTTTGGGGTCCTGAGTACGATGAACTTTAATTGGGTGTTTTACCTGGATTTCATCAAGAGTGCAGGGCAGTAGCTTTTGATGGGTCACAGCCTGTTCCATGCACTGATCCAAGCTCCCTGTGAGTGACCTGACTGGCAGGAAGATATATGAAGATATTCACAAATAAAGGTCATGATTTGAGCTTTCTGTGAAATGTCTGGGCAGGCAGCCTGGCTTTGCTTATACAAACCAGGGCCAGGGCTCTGCACTGTTTAACTTCCAGCACATTCCCCAGCATGGTTTTGATCCAACATGGCATGATCTGGGTGATGGGCCTGCAGTCCTTCCCAGAGGGCAGTCTGGATATAGTCAGCCTGTTTTGGGGGAAGATGGGCTGCATGGACTCATCAGAGCTGGAGAAGGGGCCATTCTCCTCCCAGAGACCTTGCAGACAAGGTGAGATGGACAAAGGATACAGAGAGAAAGTGGGGTGAGAAATATTGTGCAGGGTGAAAGCACTGATCTCAGTGCACCAGAAACCTGCCCATCACACAGCTCCAGTGTGCCAGTGGAGGGAGTCTCCAGGCTGTGACTTGGAGGACAACATATGAGACTCGGGAGAACTCCTATATGAAGTTTTAAGGTTTCATATACACAGTTTCTGCCCCAGCTCAGCAGGACCTCTCAAGCACCCTGGGATGGGAGTGGGCAAGAAAAGCCAGTGAAAGGGAGAGGAGGTTTGCTGGTGAAGAAGCCCATTCTCAGTGTCACCACAAGGTGGAACTTGGTACATACCACATGCACTGGAGATGCACCCACTGACAACAAGCACAGCATCGCCTTTGGCCAGGGATGCACCGATGAGTCTGGTCCCAGCACCTGCTCTACGATCCCCACTTCCCCACAGGGAGCAAGAGGGGGAGTGGTGGTGTAGAGGAGCCCCTGGCATTTTTTGTTGGAGGTGAGAAGCTGGGCCAGCAGCAAGGCCTGGTCTTTGGAGATGGTGAGGTGTGACAAGGAGAATAGAGCTGAGAGCAGTGAGTGGTGTTCTGGGAGTAACAAGGAAGGAAGGAAAAGGAAGGTTTCTATGGGTGGGATGTGGGAGGGCATGGATGAAGTGAAGAAAGGCAGGGCAGATGAGACCTTGAAGACATGGAAGGAACCTTGCTGTCATGTTCTTCTGCAGGGAAGAACAGCGTTATGTTAAACAGACCCAAATTTTTCTTCTGGGTAACAACTACAGAGGAAGGCACAACCTTTGGCCTCTTTAGTGGGAAAATCTCCCCTTGGCATGACATTTGCTGTTTGTTATGTAGCTGCCATAGGTATTACGAGTCATAATAATTTGCATCATGTGCATGATGTGATGGGGAAGTGGTGAGGTCATCACCAGCACAGGTATTTTCATTCCAGTCCTAAATTATCTCAAGTCTGGGCAAATCAGCAGCTGAGCTTTGTCACATTGTTTGTGTCAGTGTGGCATAAAGAGACTATGATCAGAATTAGTGTTGCACCACTTTTGGTGTTGCCCAAACATGATGGTGATGGGAGAACAGGTCCATCCCCAAAGAAATGAAAAAACATCCTGCTCCTTTCTCTGAGAAGTGGTAATAGTGCTTCCTGAGCTCCTTTGTGTAAGGATGTGATGGAGATTAATTCATTTTGGAAAATCATCTGAAGAGCAGCCTGTGCATTACAGTGTTTTCACGTAGCCCATTTCCTACCAGACTCTACAGCCACTCTATCTCAAGTGCCTGTTTCCTGGATATTCAAGCACTTTAACTTTGGGATCCTGTTCTGACATCCTCATTCACATCAATTTCTGTTTGCTCTGGGAGTAATCCAGCTGGAATTGATAGGATGATCAGCACAGCCCCCATCCTGGGCACAGCCACATGAATAACTTCACTCATGTGACCAGTGCCACTTATTTAGGTGGGATTGGTCATATGGGTAAAATTGCATGACCCACTCAGGTGTTACCTGCAGTGAATAAGGCTTGGAGAATTTTTCTATGAGCCATCTGCAGGAATCACTTCCTCCACCACCGAAGCGTGACGGCAGCATCATGTAACATCTGCACACAATGCCATGGAACCCAGGGTCACCCTTCAGGCTTCTGCTGTGAGACGTGACATTGTCTTTAAATGACCTCAAGACCGCAATACGTCCAGCTCTGTTGTTTCCCAAAGCAGGGAATTTCTGGCCCAATGATCTCGTCTTCATTTTAAAAACAAACTGATTCAAACCGTCTTATACCTCCGAAGCCTTCACGACAGCGAAACTCGTGCGTTGCTGTTCTGGAGAGGTATCTAAACCCATTGAATGCTGACCCTGTGCTTTGTGTGTGAGCAAACTTCAGGGATAAGTGCAGTAAAATGTTCTCCGAGGGCCTGGAAAGCTTTGAGCAGGGCTGTCACTGGCACTGCTATTAAAAATTAATGAGAAAATGAAGCACAAGGGCTCTGTGTGCTCCCAGATCAATCCCTCTGGGACTCTGCTGCTGGACAGAACAGTTGGTGTGTAGAAGCAAATTGTTTTGCTAAGGCAATTACGGGAGGGTCTTCCCTACTCCGTTAATTAGATCAGTCCTCTCCAGTAAAATGTGAAATATGGGAATTGCTCAGAGACTGATAGCTAATAAATATCATCTAGCCACTGCATAATGGTGCCCACCTCCTCACCAGGGCAAAACCAAAGCTCCCAGGGAGTGCTGTGAAGGTTATGGCTTTGACACCTAAACCCTGCATGTGCAGGGGGCCCAGAAAGGCTGGAGGTGTTTCCTCAAACACCCACTGCCTGCCTGGCTAACAAGTTCAGCAATGCCCCCTCCAGAAATGGCCTTTATTTCCATTCACTGTCTGTGATTTGCAGTGGCTGTGTGTAAATAAAGCTTTATTAGATATATTGTTGCTCAAGGCCATGCAATGCCCTGCCTTGTCCTCAGAGAGTTTCTTACATGTGGTGTATGGCAGCGATTAATGATTCTGACCCTGTCCTTGTGCTGGTCAAATAACCCAGTCCCCTGTGCTTCTCCGTGGGGGTTGGTAGGGCTTCCTTCAGACTCCAGAGAAAGAAGGGGAAGATGACTGGAAGGACAGATACCAGAAACAGAGATAATGTTTCTAAAACCTGAACTGAATATGATGAGGGGCTGGTGATGGGAGAGCCTTTGATTAGGTTTGCAGCAGGAACAGTGACATGTGGTTTGATGTCAAGCTTCTTAGGCATATGCTGGTTCTGCAGTAAGGGACATTCACCCCAGTTTGACCTCTTTCCCTGCAGTACTTCACTCTTGCTTGCCTGGCAGGGCAGCAGTTGACAAAGGCAATGACAAAAAAAGTCTGTGACAAGGTGTGTATATAACTGCTGTACATCACTGCAGAAATGGTCATGGCTACGGAAGAGATGGATTTTAGTCCCAGCCATTGCCAGGACAATGGGGAATGGTTGTGAGTTTCAGCAAAGGAAATTTATACCGGTCATAAAGAACAAATTCTTCACTGAGAACATCTAAGCTCTTGGACAGGGAGCTTAATTGTCTGTGGAGTCTCTGTCCTTAGAGATATCCAAACTCACCTGAACAAGACTGTGAGCAACCAAGTCTACCTTTGAAGGTGACCCCAATTTGAGTCGGGCGATTGACTCTGGAGAGCCTCAGAGGTCCATTCCACCTTGAATTATTCTCTGATTTGTGTAATCAGTGACCTGTTAAATGCCTGAAGGGGCTTATTCCTGTATCAGAGTGCAGGGTAAATCTGAATTACAAGAATAAAACCAAAGCTATGCAGAAATGCAGGGTGACTCACCCAAGTCACACAGGAAACTGGTGGCAGAGAAGACACTCTTCGGACTCTTAGGAAAATACTCTTCTGTAGGTGGAAAAAGAACAGCATTAAAACACAGTTTCCGAGCAGCTTTTTGGCCACATTTGCCCTGGCTGAGAGGTTTTAGCTTCGTCTTCAGTCCCTGTCAGTGGGAACAGCACGGAGCAGCCCGGCACAGAAGAGAAAGGGTGGAGCCAAGCTCGCCCTGATCCAGGCGTTCGTGGGCAGGATAAGCTGACAAGCCCAAGGCACTGATTAGGAGCCACAAACAATATCTGGGACTTCTCCAGCCTCTGGAAATGATGCGTAAAAACCCACTGGCGTACGACTGCTGGAAAACTTGTTCCTTCTACCTGGGCAGCTGCCGGCAGTCTCCTCGGTTTAATTTTGCATCCAGCGTGTGCTGGTGAGCAAAGCGGGAGGAGAGACTTCCCACAGTCCCACCCCCAACCGGACTCTGCCCTCCCCTGCCTTCCTCTGCTCTCGCTGTCCCACTGCCTGCGCTCCCTCCTTGGAGCCCCGTTTGACACCGCGCACGCCGGAGGCTCCTGGATGAGCAGGGATCCCTGCAGGGGTGGCGTGGCCCCCCATCCTTCCCGGCACCCGACGCCTCTCCCTGAGCCCCACGCTGGATCATGCAGTGCATCCGAAGGCAGCCCAAGCGCACCGTATCCCAGGAAAACATGCTACTGGAGCAGAGCCGTCGAGTGGCCGCGTTGAATGGCATCAGGCTGGGTAAGGGACAGGTTGGCCACAGCCTCGGCACTGGGCTGGCAGCTGCTTCGTTTCTGCGTCTTTTCCCCGTGCAGAGGCAGTGCTCCACCCTAAAGACAACTCCAGCGTTATTTTTAAGTTCCCGAGGTTTCTTTTCCTTTCATTTGCCTGTAACCACACGCCAGATGTGTAAAGCGCTTCGTTGGAGGCATCAAAGGATGCGGGAGATCTTTGGCAAAGGGTCGGTTCCCAAATCTGTGGCTGAGCTCTCTGAATTGCCACTGGTGAAGGGGTTTGGGGAGGGCAGGGGCCTTTTCCTGCCAGATTTTAGCACTGTTCAGGGGTGTGTTGCCTGTTGCTGTAAGAGCCCAGGGAACCACTCACAGTTTGCATTCACCAGACAAAAGAGGAAACAGTTTCAAAACTTTTGTGCCCGGCTACGAACTCACTGCTGGTTCCTGCTCTCTGGAGACAGCCCAAGTGGATGCCAGTCCCTTGATTTCCGTGGATAGAGAGGGCAGGTGGAAATGGGAAACAGCCGTTTACCCACCCAAGCTCTTTAGATTTTATCAAAAAGTCTTTCTGCCCTTTTAAACCAGCAAACCTGAGTTATGCCTGGTCTGTAAGCAGGTGGGAGGGGGAGGGCAGGCAGGAAGAGGCTTGTTTCATAGAAGCTATAATTAAGTTCTATCAGACCAGCAAATTAAGGAATGAACAGTGCAACAATATAGATTATCACTGTCCTTCTAACTATCTGCTTAGTGAACTGAAACCCTGGCTTCTGCCGTGACAGCTATTGTTTTATTGTGCTTCCTGCTTGCTGTAAACCTGAGCTAGATAAGCCAAAGGTTAACATTTTTGATGTCTCAATGTCTAAAGCTTCCTAGTTTAGTATATTAACATCGTGGTTATTGCAGTGCTGTGTGTGCTTGAGGTGCTTCTGCCTTGGCCAAACATGATTTTTCCTCTGACCATCACTGAATGCTGAATATATTCTGTTTAGAAAGTGTGTGATTGATTTTTTGTGAGGAGGAGGGTCCTGACTCTTGAAAGGCATTCTGGAATTTTGCATGCCAAATGTGTATTTGGTATTTTACAGAGGATGCTAAACAAGACACAGTCCTGCCACATGTGTCAGGCAGGATTTGGACCTGTATTTCAGTGTGGTGATTGTGCTTCTCGTACCTAATGTTGTTATATAGTTGGAAATCAATATCCTTGTCCTGCTGCACAGTGTTTTTTAACTTTTAAATTATGTATGTTTATGAGGACTCTGGTTTCTTTCATACAAGTTTCCACTGCTGTGAGATGGAGCTCTGGACCACAAAACTCCTCAGCTTCAGGCTTTGAGCAACCTGGTGTAGTGGAAGGTGTCTCTGCCCATGGCAGTGGGGTTGGAACTAGATGACCTATAAGGTACCTTCCAGTACAAACCATTCCATGATTCTCCATGGAGCTTTTAGGCCGAAATCCTCAGGAGCTGGTTCAGGCATAAAACCTGAAATGAGGCTTCTGCTGGGAAAAGGTGGTTTTTTTCTGGAAAGCAGTTCAGATGACCAGCTGAGAGTAATGTCCCACTGACACATCAGGGGTGAGTTTGTGGTTCCTGTATCAGCAGATCAGAGCGTCTTCAGCTCCATCTCTGGCCTAACAAAACGCTGTTGTAGGTAGGACCAGAGAAGCTAAGTGACTCACCCAAGGACATGTAAAAGGTCTGTGGCAGTGCTTGATTGGGCATAGGAGGCAGGGCCTAAAACTTTGGCACTCTTTCCTCTCCAGTTCAGCTGTGTCAGCTTGAACTGCTGCTATACAGACGCTGAGCAGGCCTGACACATGCTGGGCCCACCTGGCCAAGGAGATGTCCCTTCTTCCTCTGGGTGGTTCAGCCAGGAGAGGTCAGCTCTGGGTAACTGCCCTCTATCTGAAGGGACCCCACATCAAAGGGATGTCAGAGCTGTTAGACATTCATGATTAGCCCTCTTGCCCTTTCCTGACCAAACCTGCTGCCTCTTAGGGGGAAGCTTGTCTCTGTCCCCTCCCTGCCTTCTCTCACTGCCCCTGACTCAGGCTCCCTGCCAGCTTTTGTCCTTGCCATGCCTTTACCATGCACTGTCCCTCTTCATCCTTCCCTCCGGCTCTTGCGAAGTGCAGTGCTCTCCTTTGCTGATCATTTAACCTTTCCTGGTCCTCAGGCACAACAACCAGGAATGATTGGTAGGGCTGCTCCCACTCCGTAGTTAGAACCTTGCAAGATGAAGGGGAGTTTTGACCCACACTGATACAGTGACTGGGCTGTGCAGGTGAGCAGGATGAAGGGCTCTGAGCTCCAGCTTGTGTCTGAACTGTGTGGTCTAAGCCTGGAGGAGAGGAATCTGCCCATGGCCACCACCTGTGCCTATCCAGATTTGTCTGTATGACACTGGTGCAGCTCTTTGGGATGTCCTGGTAGCCAGGACATGTTACAGATGCTGCACATGGTGTCTGAGGAACCAAACATGCCCCAGTTAAAGGGATTTCTCATTACCCATTTATGGACATAGGCATCCAAAGGAATTGAGGTTTTCCTGCTTTCCTCCTCATGTCACCCTAGGATGACATGTTCTCCTATTCCCATAATGATGCCTTGTGTGGTTGGGATCTGAAGAAAAAGAAGGAATGAGTCTGGGAGCTAGAACAGAAATGTGGGTGAATAGGGAGAAGGAAGAAGTTAGTTTCCTCTCCAGCAACCTTGAGGAATGCCACAGGGATGTTAGTGAGGCTGGAATCTGTGGTATCTTCTCTGTACTTGGAAGACCTTTGCCTCAGAGCAGAAGCAGAGCTCAGGAGACTGAGGACTCATGAAGCTGTTGTGGTATCTGTCCGTCCTCTGGATGATCTGGCCTCTTATCAGTCTCTGGGAACACTGTCCCAGATCTTGTAGACAGGATCAACTTTTCATCCTTCTGCACTGTGCAGGAGACAGCTTTTTTTCTTCTCTCCATGAGTTTTTTTCTGAGGTTTCCAGAGGAGGAAGCATGCAAATTCTCCTCTAGGGAATCACTGGATCAGACAGGAGCTGAGAGGCCCAGGGGATGCTGTAGCATGGGAAGACAATTAATGAGATAGCTAATTTAATGTAGAGGAAAGAGAGACGCCACAGCCACCTCTTCAGGATCTCCAGTTCCCACTGTGACACTTTCAACTCTGGATGCTTTGGCCAGGCTCAGCTCTGGGCATGATCCTTGGCACCTCAAATACCAGTAAAGGCATATGAGTGGCTCATGAAGTGAACCCTGGACACCCCTCACCCCTGGAGATCTCAGGCTTTGGCAACATAAAATGCTCTCTTCAGGCCACTGTATCCTGGTTACAAACTGACAGTGCACCTTGGTGCTCTGCAGCACCTGGTACTTCAGTTTCCTATATGAATGGTCAGGATTCTAGGAATTTGGCCACTTGGATCTCATACTGAGTTTTATTTTTCAAGCAGGCCCAAAATTTGGTAGTTTATTGCCTTGCTCTGTTTAAAAAAGGAAAATTCAAGGCAGGTGTGTCTTCCAGAGAAGAACCAACCCTGCATCACAGGGGGCACTGCAGTAGAAAAGTTATTGCATAAATCAGTTAAGTTGGAGTTCTGCTTTGTGACATGCCACATTATGTTTAGGTAGCATTGGGAATTTTTGCATGATGTGTTGGGTGGCTGCAAGTGGCCAAGTGGTTACCTACAGATAGGGTTAGAAAAAATCCAGCTGAATTGGGATGTACGTGATCAGCACTAGAGCTAAATGCTGTTTCACCAGCTCTGAACCTGCCTTTCATGCCATGTCAGAGAGATGCAAGGTGCCTATTACAGAAAGCCCAAGAAGTGTTTCTCATGTGTCATGCTCTCACCCTCCTCAGCCCACATGCTCCAGATCTGTAATTAATGGTTTGTTTGAGGGACAGATTCTCCAAGGTATTTAGGTATGTGGAAGTCATATTCTGCTGAGACATTCAAAACCATGCAGAATGCCAAATCTGTGTTTTCAAAGCCTCTGTAGGTGCCTTTTGCCTCTCTAGATGTCCTAAGTGCCTTCCTTAATCTAGGTTAAGTTGTGAAATGTGAAGTTTCTGGAACTAGAAGGTCTGATTGTTATTACTTGACATTGCAGTGGCCTAGTAGTGTAAGAAAGATAAAGATCCTCTGGGGTGGTTGAGAAGTGAGGAGAACATGGTTACTACCTTAATATTACCTCATAGGTATTATTGTTACCTTTCACCAAACTTCCCTGTCCTAAGCTTCATGTCACTGATCTGCAGAATTCCCATGTGGATAGCAAGGTGCTGCTTGCCAGAGAAGGACAAGTGATACCTCTGTGTGTTCCAGCAAAGGAAATGCAGAATAGATTTGAAACCACTTGAAAGTTCCTGACAGCATTCCAATTACAAGTTATGCAACTTTCCTCATTCTGCTGCTACTGTTTTGTTGTTTGTTTTACTGTAGTTTTTGCATCCTAACAGTAACTGTATTTGCTGGGAAGGAAGTATTTTATGTTTGTAAACCACATGAGAATTGCCATACAAAAGTCTTTAGACTCAATATAAGAAATGTACAAAGCTTCAGCCTCTTTTGTGAGCGTGAAGTGTGATGTGGAGGATTGATTTCTGTGTGTCTCTGCTCAGCTCTCCTCCCCAACCTGTCTGCCCTGCAGTTGTCTGTCTGTCTGTCTGTATCGTCCCGTGGAAGGGAAGATTCCTTGAGCATCATTTCTTGAGCTGTCTCTTACATTACCACTCCTGTTTCACCACAGGCCTCAAAGATGACAAGGATCTGAAGTTCCTCCTGAAGGGCAGCCAGCTGCTAAAAGTGAAGTCCAGCTCCTGGAGAAAGGAGCGGTTTTATAAGCTCCAGGAGGACTGCAAAACCATCTGGCAGGAGTCGAAGAAGGTGCTGAGATCTCCAGAGTCACAGATCTGTAAGTTAAGTCTGCTTTGTCACGGGCAGTGGGGCACTTTGTGAGAGGTGCTTGGGGTGAACCAGGACCTTTATGTGTGGTGTGGAGGCAGGGCTTGGAGCAGTGAGACCGGATCCTTCATATCTCCTGTAGCACACAAGCTGAGGGATGCTGTCAGCTCCGGAGACAGCCGCGAGGAATCCGCCGTGTCAGGAATGGTCACATTTCCCAAGCTCACGAGCTACTGCTTGAAACGGTTGTGGGGTTGGCTGTGCTGCTCTCAGCAGCCCTGCCTGGCTCGTTTCCTCCCCAAATTGTTCAGGTTACTCAGGTGCCCAAGCCCTAATGCTCAGTGTGAGACATGGTGTGAGCATCTGTGGTGTGGTCTGTGCGCTTGGGCTGTTGGTCTGGGCTCTGCCAGGACACTTCTTTCCCGCCTTCAATCCCTGGGAAAACTGTCATTTAAGCCTCACAAGGGAACTGCAGAGAAGTGGAAACCCAAGGGCTGGCAGGAGATGTCTCTGGGAAGGAAAGCCTATTCTCATTCTTATCTTGGAAACCCAGAATCTGCCCTATTGTAAAAAGTCCAGATATGCTGGTTTATATGGCACAGGAAGAACAATTCTGTGCCAGCATCACCCAGCTTGGCGTCGTAACTGGGACCAGGAGCCCAATTGTGCAGTCAAAATGGGATCAGGCAGGGTGTGTGTCTGTTTATATCTGGGTTTTCTTCTCATTTGGTATTTTTATGATATATTTCTCCATATTTTCTGACATTCTTCTCTCATGTTTCACTAATCATCACAGTCTTGTAAATCTAGGAGGTAAGTTAGTAACATGGACTATATATTATGATATGTTGAAATGTGCTATTTACACAGTTTTCTTGGTAATGATCACAACTAAATGACGGGTGGGCCTTCCAAATTACCCCCCCTCCCACAAGCAGTGATAAGATTTTCAGTGGGAGGAGTAAAGTAACAGGGTAAAATACATTTGGTTTGTAACCCTGGTTGTCACACTCTTCTCACATGACCTTGAGTACCTCATTTAATCTCTTTTTGCATCCTTCCCACACATTTTCTTTTTCCTCCTCTATCTAAATGTAAAAGACTTTGAATCACAGAATCCTAAAATGGTTTGGGTTGGAAGTGACCTTGAAGATCATCTCGTTCCACCTCCCTGCTGTGGGCAGGGACACCTTCCACTATCCCAGGTTGCTCCAAGCCCCATCCAACCTGGCCTCGAACACTTCCAGGGATGGGGCATCCCCAGCTTCCCTGGGTAACCTGTTCCATCCAGTGTCTTGCCGCCCTCTGAGTGAAGAATTTTCTCCTAACATCTGATCTAAGTCTCTCCTTTTTTAGTTTAAAATCATTCTCCCTTGTCCTATCACTGTCTGCCCATGTAAGAAGTCCCCCTCCCTCTTTTTTCATAAGCCCCCTTTAGGTACTGAAGGCTGCAGTGAGGTCTCCCAGAGCCTTAGGTTTGGAGCCTGTCCTTTACTGGGTTTGGATGCCCAGCACGGTGGGATCCTGAGCTCAGCTGGGGTCTTCAGGTCTCAATGCAATAATCCATTTAACAACTACAAACACAAAGACCTCAGTGAATGTTTGTCCTCTGGGAGCACCTGCTCTGCTGAGCTCTGTCCCATATAAAACCAAAGTCCTTTACCAGATAATATCTTGCTATAAAACAAATAAGGACATGATTCGAGAAGAATCACTTTCAGAGCTTGCTTTCCTGTGCTATGAGCCAGCCCATAATTCAAAATTATGGGGTCAGAGAGCACCTACAGCAACAGTCCTGACCCCACCTGGTCCTCAGAAATAAATGGGAGGGGATCCCTGTGCTGTGGCTTCAGAGACCTTGGCGCCTGCCTGGTTGAACCCATTGCCTCCGTGGCTGAGGCAGTGACATGGAGAGCAGGCACAACTATGACTTTTTTTATTTACTGAGCTGCAATAAGAGTGAGCTCAAATCCTTTGAGCTGGGCGTTGGGCCCAGGCTTTGGGAGTTTGTCTGCGTGGGTGTGGATTTACAGCACTCAAGATACACTTTGGTAACTGAGCACAACCAGTGTTGCCACACTGCTGGAGACAGAGGCAGTGCCACTGTGGGAAGGAGAACCTGCTGTGCCCTGGGAGTGTCCTCAGTGCAACGTGAAGGGGGAGTGATACTACCTGATGGCTCACAGGCATGTGCATGCTCCTTGACACCCCATGCATCCACACCTTTCCAGAGAAATACTCTTCCACTACACCAGGTTGCTCCAAGCCCCGTCCAACCTGGCCTTGAACAGCTCCAGGGATGGGGCAGCCAGAGTTTCTCTCGGCAACCTGTTCCAGTCCCTCACCACCCTCACAGGAAAGAATTTCTTCCTTATAGTTAATCCAAACATGCCCTTTTTCAGTTCAAAGCCATTCCCTTTTGTTCTATCACTACTTGCCCTTGTCCAAAGTCCCTCTCCAGCTCTCCTGTAGCCCCTGCAGGTATTGGAAGGGGCTCTAAGGTCTCCCTGAAGGCTTCTCTTCTCCAGGCTGAACAACCCTGTCTCTCTCAGCCTGTCTCTGCAGCAGACGTGCTCCAGCCCTCTGAACATCTTCATGGCTTCCTCTGGACTCACTCCAACAGATCCACATCCTTCTGATGTTGGAGGCCCCAGAGGTGCAGTACTCCAGGTGGGGTATCACGAGAGCAGAGTAGAGGGGCACAACCACTTCCCTCAACCTGCTGGTCACACTTTTTCTTGCTTTTCTCATTTATTGATGCTCTGAAACCTTCCACTCTCAGCTTTCAGAATGATCATTGAGTTTGAGTTTCCTTCTTGAGCTTTTAACTTCACCAGGCTGCTCTGGGTTCAGGTATAGGGAGGATTATCCCGGCTTTTGTTGTGTCCTTTGGCAGGCTCTACCACCACGGCTGCCTTCTCGTTTGATCTGGTGTGTGAAGGTGGTCACATCAGAGGAGGAGTGCAGGGTCATGATTTGAGGCCCAAAATCAGGGACTTCAGTGTGAGTCTTTCCAGAGGGTCACCCTTCCTTGTTGACAGACAGCTACTTTGCTCTCCAGTACAAAGCCTTCCTAAACCTGCAGATTATCTCCCTTTTTAGGATGGAAAAAGAGTGAGCAGAATGGAAACCGGGAGGTTTGAGCAGCGGGTCTAATCTTATCTGCAGCATTGCTGGCAGTGAGCAGATGGATGCACCTCAGAGGAGCAGTCTGGGCAGGGTGAGGGTTATGTTTTTGTTTGGATAATTTCCTGTTATTCCTATTGCTGCTCTTATGACCACGTGGAAAAGTTATTTGTAAACCATTGTGTGGTGGAGCCTAGTAGATAACACCGGGGACTGCCAAGGTCAGGCAGGAGAATCTCAGATGCTTGAAGTTCAAAAAGCCCAACATATCAGAGTTGTCACAGGCACAAATGTTGCCTGGCTCAGATACACAGGGTACAACCAGTACCTTCCTCTGTTGTCTTTATTTTAAACAACTGGGAATTTAGATTGGATGCTGTCTTCATAGCTGTAATACCCACAGGGCTTTCTAGGGGGGATAGGCTGTGTTTCCAAAATGGTTTCTATGCAGGTAGAACATGATCCATTTTTTCCTTACTATCCATAATTTTTCAATATGTTCCATTTAAGTCCAAGGGAACAGGGTTTTTTTTCCGAAAGCCCTTGAAGCATCTTAAGTCAGTTTTCCAACAAGTGTCTTCTGCCCTGTGTGTACTCTCTGGTTCCCTCCAGCAGAGACATAGGAATGCTGGGCACGAAGGGCAGCACAAAAGCACCATTTTTCAGCATAGCCTGCTCCATCCTGTGTCTGAGCTACATATCAGATCCATAAACACCCTGCTGTGTTACCTTAAATGTTGTGTAGGGCCATGGACAGGGTGGACGCTTCTTTGGCCCACGAGGCTTTTACACAGCTTTCTCCCTGGGCTGAGAAAACAGAGTTCAGGTTGCACGATTAACAGTTTTGGGGCAAAGAAAAGATTTGTGCAAGGGAGCTGGCAAACAGTTCATTCTGAGCCAGTTCACTCCTGATCACTGTGGTGCAAGGGAGGAGAGTCAAAGGGGGCAGAGGGACTGGATGGCAGGAGCAGCAGCCTGTCAGTAGCACTGTCTAGTTTAGCTGTTGTCAAATATCAGATCTCATCTATGTGAAATAAAAAGAGCAAAAAGGCATTTGCTGCTTTCAGTGAAATTGATTTTTGAAAGTATTTTCTTAAACCAGCTGTAATCCCTTGTGTGAGCTCACTTAAGCCAGACTCAATCCCTTTAAAAACTCTCTGAACTCGGGGATTTGTAGGGATGGCTGAAAACTTTCCAGTGAAACATCCTTTTGAGCATTTGGTGGAGGAACAGAATATTCAAAGCCAGAAGGAGAAGACTGAATGAGTCATTTAGGTTTAGGGGTGCTACAGTGGGGCCCCAGAGATGGTGCTTTGGTACCTCCTGCACTCTGTCTCTGCTGGAGGCTCAGGGAGGTGACGTTTCCCATGGCAGCCCTGAAGGAGCTTTGCACACTGAACCAGGGATGACTCACTGGGGGTGTGTCCTTGAGTCAGAGCAGTGAAGTCAAGAAAGAACTTCAGGAGTTTTAGCTGAAATATTTCCATTTCTGGCCAAAAGATTTACGTAAAAACTGCTATTGTTGGAATTTTTTTTCCTGTATTTTGGTTAAAATAATCTGCTTTGGGAGCAATTTACAGAGGTGGACTATATTCATTGCACTACTGAGTGTTGCAAGTGGTGATCATATTATTATTTAAAGTCATGAAATTGATATTTTGATGTAGTAATTAGTTATCTCACTATTAAAAATGCACAAAATTTGTTCCAGTTCCTCTGACTTCTGGCCCAACTATAGGATATTTTTCAGCAGAAAACTTTTTCCTTCATTTATGGCTTGCTGTGAAATTTAGGAGTGCCCTTAAAATGCCATGAAATGAACATAACATACCACTTTTTTTTTTAAGAATAAATGCTTGTCTCCATTGAATTAATGCCCTGAACCTGCTTGCAGAAAAACAGGAAGGATGTGATATTTCTCTGTGCTTGCTCGAGTCAAGAAGTGAAAGCTTTAAATTGTTCCTGATAAGTGTCTAAAGTCAACAGAAACTCCCAGCAACCTGTATGCACACAGCAGGTAGTTGGCTGCACCTACAGCTTCCTTCTGCAGTTTTCTTTAGGAGTCATTGCCCCGTGGTCAGACATGTATTTATCCCTGGAAAAATATTTGCTGATGTGAATGTGTTATGCAAGGCGGCCGTCAGCTGCGAAAACAAAACCGTCTGTCTGTGGGTCTCATCAGTTTTTATCAAAATCACTCGACCCATAAAACACGTCATTTCAGATGCAGGGCTGCCTGTTTCTTCGATTGAGTTTTGAATCAGGCCACCGCGTGCGTCGCCGGGACAGTTTTCATCAGAGGCAGCGCGCTGACAAATATCGACCTTATTCTCCACAGCATATGTTAAATGCAAAGACAGAAGTGTTGAGAGCCTCAGATCCAAATTTAGCGGCGCTGTGGTGGCAGGAGAAGCAGGAACTAGTCGCTGAAATGGTTTGCAGGGCCCTGGTTGGGATGTGTGGAAGGAATGTAAATAGAGACCTCTCTATTTACATCAGCACCCCAAGCTGTGATGGGTAGGCAGAAAGGCTGGGTAAAGACCTTATATTAAAAGGAATTTCCAGACAACCTGTAAACTTGCATGTGCATTATATCACTGGTTGTCAGCGGGTGACACGCGCCAGCAATGAGGGCAGACTGCTGTGCAGCTGATCTCCAGTTAAAACAACCTGCTGAGCATGTCAGTGCGGGGGGAGCAGAGAAGAGAATGGAAGAGGAATCAGCAGCTGGCACCTGCAGTAATTCACGCACAGGGAAATGAAAGAGCAATGTGGTCAGGGCTAAGAAGGCACAGCACAGCGGGGCTCATGCTAAACCCACCCGTGAGTCATTATGATGAAGCGTCCCTCAGGGGTGAGGGTGACGGATAGCCTGTGGTATTCCCAGTCCGGAGAGCTGACAGTGCTCCAGCTCCCGCTGATTACAAAGGTCCTGATCCCAACTGCGTTTGGCCATCAGCATCAACCCCCTGGGGGGAAACCGAAATCAACCGAGCGGCTCTTCCTGGGGTGAAACCAAAGCGAGGAGCAGCGCGCGGTGCCGGTTCGCGCCGTGTGCTCAGCGTGTTGTGAAATCCATGCCGTGTCTCTGTGGGGCAGTGCCGGGGGCAGGCAGCAGCTCTCATCTGTTCCTGATAAGATGCTGAGCCCTCCTGGTCGCGGTGCAGCTGGTGAGGGCCTGAGCTCTCCGCAGACACGCAGGATGCTGCGCAAGCTGTTAACGGCTGGGCACGTTTCTCATCTGCGTTTCCTGACAGTAAATAGAAGTGACTTACGGGGACAGTTAGAGTGGGATAGAGTAATTCGATGTGACTGAACGCCACATTGCAGGGATCACTTATTAATGACGGGGGGGCAGGATAAGGTAAGGGTCTGAGGAGTATTTCCCCCAGAGTGAAAAGCTGCCCCCCTCCTCCAGTGAAACAGCTGTTTTGGCAGTGCCTCCCAAGTGTCTGTACAGTGACCCTCCTCTCCCTCTTTATCAGCAAAGGCACAAGAAAAGAGAAGAACCTGTTGGTCCTTGTCCTTCACGTGCTTGCAGATGTGAGTTCACTTTCTTATTCTCTCTCTTGAAAAAGATTCCTGACAAAATATCTCCTCTCAAAGGGCTGCCTGTCAAAAAGGAGGAAAAAAAAGGGATTGCTCTCTGCCTCTGTTCCTCCTTTCCCTGTATTCTTTAGGATTACCAAAGAGTTTACTGTCCATGCTCCCAGCACAGTCTGGACATTTCGCTTGTGGAACAATGATGGGAGAAGAGATTGAGAGGCCAGTGGCCAGGGCTCATCTCTCAGACAATTTCTCTCATCATTAGGAACTTTCTCAGGGTTGTTCTGGATCTTCAACACTTGTACATTGGAATCATAGAATGGCTTGTGTTGGGAGGAACCTTAAAGATCATCCAGTTGATTTCCTCTGGGAGGTGTTCTTTCTGCATGAGATTAGGTTGCAAGTGTAACAGCAAGCTCCCTGAAAACCATGAAGAGAGAAATCCGTATCAAAAGAGATGCCCAAAAGATACATTTTGGTTGCCTGAAAACATCCTTGCTGTCAAAACTGGCCTCATGGATCCTGCAGGCCTGACCCATCCTTGCCTGCTGATGCCATGGGTGAAACAGGAGAAGGGCACTGGGCTGAGAATTAGCAAGGGGGAAGCACAAGGGCAGGATCCGGTGATGAAAATTGAAAGGAGGGTTAAAAAGAAAGTTCTCAAAATCTCCCTGAGAGTAGTTCAGACAGGAGGAATTTCACTGGCTCCAGAGAACGCTGCTGTGTGCCCATGTCAGTGGGGAGCCTTCGGCTGTGGCACTGTCCAGGCTGTACCCACAGCAGCCAGGAAGGCTGACCAGGACATAACCTGTGTGACTGAGTCTGGAGGCCAGGAAGAACACGAGCTTCCTTGGGCTGTGCGTCATGTTTTGGGCTTCATACAAACCACCTCTTCAGCAGACGTAAACACTCGGGAGAAGTGGATGCAAACTTTCCAGATTCTCTTCTGCTTGTGGTTATCTCCCCGCTGTGGCTGGTGGGGAAGGAACAGGGAGGTTGCAGGGATACGTGATTGATGGGCATTTGCTGTGAGTGTTCCTCTGCTGTGAAACGTGTCTGTCCCCCAGTTATTTTTGATTTCTCCTTGCAGATAGCTCAGTTAGTTTGGGACTGCTAATGCAGTGCACTGGCTGTCTGGGAGCAGCTGATAAAGTACTCATGCTGGGTTAAGATTTTCCAGAAAAGAGATAACTTTTGCAGATGGCTTGGGCCGACTCCTTTGGCTTCAGCTTTTTTATTGATAGATGAAAACACACAACCAAGCTATGGAAAGCTTTAAAATGTGTCCTCCCCTACCCTGCTTTTTTAACAGTTCCTGTGTTGGTAGTTTCTCCCCTTGTCTTGTGTGACTACAGTAGACACCAATACTGCTCTTCAGCCTTCCTTGTACCTTTTCTGCATTGAGGAACTCTGTTATCTCCATCATCCTCTTCTCAACACACCTCAGAGACATCAAGGCAGCCCTTCCAGACACAGGTTTTCAATCTTTTTTTCCTCCCACACAGCTCTCTTTTCCAGTGGAGTCACAAAGCCATGTAATGGTTTCCAAAGAATCCCTCCTAAATTTCCAATATTTAACATCAGATTTTCTAGTTTTGGAAACACGAGGTTGTTGCCAACCCAAAGTTTAGGGACTGATTGCACAAGCAGACTAACTAGCCATTCTGAAGGACAATAACTCTTATGAGCCAAGCAGTGGTGAGCAGTTGGCAGGTGATGAGGAATAACAGGACGATCCTTCCACTTGCACTGCCATAAGCAGAAAAGACCCAGAGTGGAGGAGAATCACTTGTTTATGGACACTTCTGCATCTGGGATGCTCAGCCTGGACTTCCTTTCTGATCAAGGGTCCTCTGTAGCCATTGATTAAGGGTATGATTTATCTTACTCTGAAGTTTTTGTTTAAATAGGACGGAACATTTACATTCCAAAATCTCCTTTTTTTCCCCCTATTGGCTATAAAAGGATCCAACTAAACTTTAGACTTTTTGCCTGAATGGAATCTATCCAAATGTGATAGCATGCTTTGTGTTAAGGGTGAAGTTCCACCCGAGGCACAGCCACTATCGTTTGGTCTATGTCCCAGTTAAAGGGCAAAATCACCAGGCTTTAGTACTCAAACTTTTGCTCAAAGGTAAATTGGCCAGATAACACGATTCCACAGCAGCCCATCCCAATCCAACCTTTTCCTCCCCTCCCCTCCCCTCCTCTCAGCTGCTCAACTGTTGCCCTTTACCAAGTGATAATCAAAGACCACACAAAGATAATGGCTCATAATTGTCAGGGAGGAGCTTTGCCAGCTTTAGGAAGCTCCTCATGGTGTGTTCTTCCATAAGAACCAAACCAGCAAAGTGCTGTGGCAGATGTTTGACCACGCCAACATCTGGTGGGGATTTGAAGCGAATGTGAAGTGTGGGTTTTGGGAAGTCAGTGATTTTTGAAGACTGAAATTTTGGGTGTCGGTTTTTTTTTTTCTTTTTTCCCCAGCAGCTGAGCATTATCATGACTGCTCTGGGGGAAAAAAAAGTTTTCAGACTCTAGTGAGCATCTGATGAATTGTGGATGATCCCAGGGCAGCCATGCTAAAAACGTGCAGTGTTGATACTGAGCTGGGTTTTTCTGCAGTGTTGAATTTGAATGAACTGGGTATTTTAATGGTGAAATGGCTGTTTAAAGGCAAGTTTTTCACATTAAGCTAAACCGTGGAGATATTTTACACTCACACACTGCTTTTCAACAAAGCTCCTTCAAGATAAGCTCAAATAAAATTGTTCTCACACAACTCTGACAGAGGAAATAATTTTTAACTGTACTTTACAATTTGAGGCAGAGTAGAAGTTAAGCACTTTTTTTCCCATTTCCCGTGATTGTGTCTGGTTTTTTTGCAAGCTTGTTATAGGAGATGGCTGAATATTTCTCAGGTGTGGTGTTGTTTCTAGGTGTGCCCAGGTATTGGTAGATGTTTGGAAAATGTACCTAGTCTATCTCCTACCAAAGAAAATGCCATGAGATTGTTTTGGTTGTGAAATCCAGCACTTTGCAAACATTTTTGCCATTTTTTGTGTGTAGGTGCCATCCCTACTTCGGCGTTAAGTTTTGGTGTGGTTAAGAAGTTTCTATCCTTTCCTCTCAGCCCTTTCATAGAATCAGAGAATCCTAAAATGGTTTGGGTGGGAAGGGACCTTAAAGACCATCCAGTTCCACCCCCCTGCCGTGGGCAGGGACACCTTCCACTATCCCAGGTTGCTCCAAGCCCTGTCCAACGTGGCCTTGGACACTTCCAGGGATGGGGCAGCCACAGCTTCTCTGGGCAGCCTGTGCCAGGGCTTTGTTTCTGTATTAAGTAGACCATGAAGAACAAAAAGAGGCTGTGGTTGCTGCCAGAAGCTTGCCTGATTATAACCCAGTTTGAGGGCACCTGAATGCTCTCAGGACAATGTGGGGGTGTCTGCATTACTTACATTTGTTGAATAAAATAGTCTTTTAGTAAACTGCTCCTTCTGGATTGCCTTGTGTGTGCATTTTGCAAACTTGATGCAACTTCAGGGCTTATTTCCACCAGCTGAGTGGCCCAGATGGGAATGGGGAAAGATGATGTGGAAAACAGTGTTTTCCTTTCTTACAGCAAGGAGGATTAAGTTTGCCCTTGACAGGGCCAAGGATGGAGTATGGGTGACACCAGACTGCTCAGAAGCTTTGGTCTTTGTCTCCCTAATTTGCACTAGGATGTCTGAGAAGAATAGATGGGATTTTAAATTTTACCTTCTCATTTTTTTTTGCAACCTAAAGAAAGACTGTTTTGGTCCCTGCTGTCATCTTACTGAAGTCACCTCTCATTTTGCCCAGAGAGGTTGTGGACTCTCCATTCCTGGAAGTATCCAAGGCCAGGTTGGACAGGGCTCTGAGTAACCTGGTTTAGTGGAAGGTGTCCCTGCCCGTGGCAGGGGGCTTGGAACAAGATGGTTTTTAGGGTCTCTTCCAACACCAACCATTCTGTGATTACAGAATTTTCCTGTGGGGTGATGTTCACAGGAAGGCACATCCCCACTCTCCCCATTCTTATGGGTGATGAGTCAAGGGATGCTCAAGTCAAGGATGCTCCAAAGACTTGGAACCAAACTCGTGGCAGTGATTTGTATCTCACAAGCAGGATATCACAGTATTGTGCATATTCTGCTTCTTTGTTAAGTAAAGAACATGGGGAAAGAGTTTTCCTTTTTAAAATCTCTTGCTCTTTCTGGTCCTTTTGATTTGAGCTTTCTTTAGTACCAAAGTTTGGGGAAGGGAGGAATGGGAAGGGAACCCTCCAGAGGCTTCAGGAAAAGGAGAAAGAGTAATTCCTTAATATCCCTCACCAAGCAGAGATAAGGCTGACTGAACCCCTGCTGACAGCAGGCTCTGCTTTCTTTCCACAGTCTCCATTGAAGATATTCGGGATGTGAGGTCAGGCCATAAAACAGAAGGTATGGAAAAATACGCCAAGGATGTCCCAGAGTATCGCTGCTTTTCCATCATCTTCAAAGACCAGCGGAAAAACTTGGACCTCATTGCGAGTTCAGAGGATGATGCCAACCACTGGATCTCCGGCCTTGGGAAAATCATAGCCCACAGCAACTCCATGAACCAGAAACAGAAACTCCAACAGTATCCTTTGCCTTATAAAATGATTAATCACAGACAAAGATGCACTTGTCTTTCCCCGTGGGTGGAGATAGTAGACTAACCTCCTTTTTTCCCTGCTGGCCCTGGGCACTGAGTCTTCTCTCACACTGATTTTGCACCCAGGCAAACTCCCTGGTTTCCAGTGCTTTTTCCCCCTGTTTTACGGTGATACCAGCAAGAGTGGATTCAGGCTTAATGTAGCTCCTTAAGCAAAGAATTACCTCTTTCATGGAGCTCCAGATAAAACAATCATTACTTTTTGTGTTCTTCAGGGGTCTGTTTCACTTGCATTGCAGTGAACTCCAGGACAGGCACTTCTTGGCAAGGCATGAAAAGCCCATACTATTTATCATGTTTCTCAGTAATACAAGGCAAGGGAACTGATTCTTCTCACTGCCAAATTTACTCTGGGGCAGCTCCACTGACTTCAGTGAAATTACTCTTTATTTGCCTCAGCATGGGAGGAGGTTTTACCCTGAGAAAATTTGCAGTTGTTCTGTTGACAGTGCAGAGATCGGAAAGGAAAAGGAGCAGAGCAGGAAAGGAGAGTGAATTCCTTATGAAATGGGGAGAGAGTTAGTTATTGGGTGAGATCTTGGCTCTGCTGAATTCACAGGGAATCCTCCCTGGGGCTGCATTTCACTCAGTAAGTTGCTTTATGACCACGGGTCTCACATGTAAAAAGAGAGAATATCTGTGGGTAGATTTTCTGCAGTCCCTGTGTGTCTGAGACCCTGACTGTGACATATGAACCTGTTGGCTGGTTTCAGCCTGATTTGACAGAGAGAGTCATAAAATATTAAGTTCCTTTAAGCTTCCCAAAGATAGGAATCCAGCTATCGGAGAGGAAAGCAGATCTCTCTCTTGGTGAGAGAAGGCTGTGTGAGCTTCATGGCTTGTTCAACATCAAAGCATCTGCAGAGGGGAGGGGAGACCCAAAATCCTCAGCTGGGGAAAATCCCAGAGCTGGAGTATGAGCATAAGCAGGCAATAGGGAGTCTTGCCCTCAGTAAAGGCTTCGCCCCATGTGGGTTCTCTGCTGGGTAATAATGTGCTGATGGTGAAGGAGATGGTGCATAAATGCTGAGCTTTCATCAAACTTTACCCTTCTGTGGATTCTCTAAAGTCTAATAAGCACTTGCACAACCACAGTGCTGTTTGTTTAGAGGAATCAGACTCCATTAGTTCTGATGTGCCTGGGATGGGATGCTGTGTTTATCTCCTGCACTATGAGTATCTTTTTGGAGGGTTTTTTTAAGCTCTGGGCTGTAAGGTCACTCCTCAGCCACCCCACAGTGTGTAGGGGAAAGTCTGGGTAACACGAAGCTGTCCCTGGAGCACTTCAAGTTGAATATATTGCTGAAAAACTTCCCCATAGGAAGAGACAAGATTGCTAAGGGGGGAAAAATAACAATGATATTTGCAAGGGAAGAAGGCTGTAAATTTCCAGCATGGAAAAGTGCCTCTCTGTCTTTGGAAAGCAGAATTGAAGCTAAATAGGGTGGGTAGGCAAACCATATTTCTGGAAGAGTAATTACCGTGCAGTGCTGGCTTCCAATCTGGGATTGTCTCAGGCCATTTAACGTAACCTGGAATTACAGAACAGCATGATTTCTCATTTGAAATTTGATGATGTTTAATTAAAGCCTGGGATTTTAAATTTAGTCTGCCTTCACCGGGTTTGCTTGGCAGTGTGGGCTTACTCAGATCTTCCTTAAACCTCAGGAGTGTTCTTTGCATCTGTGAGCACAGAAGGGGAAGAGCCAGGAGATGAGGGGAAGTGTGGTGTCCCCTGCCTGTCCCCCATGACTGGAGAATTGACTTGCACTGTGTCTTTTCCAGCCTCACAAAGCCTTGCAAATCAAATAAGGAATGTGCAAGTTTTTGAAAACATGTATTGAAAGCAAAAACCCTGATAGTTTCAGGTGGGGATTGTTCTGCTTATAATACAGTGGAGTTACCTGTGATAGAAAGGGACTTGATTGAGTGTCTTATGTGTCTTTCCAGTCCTACATTCCTACCCAGACAACACTCCCACATGCTTGGTGAGCATTTCTGATGTTCTTATACAGACAGTTATGCTTTATTAAGCCTCAGATTCAACCCTGCAGCAAGCTGGTATTGCAGGTATGTGTGCAGGGAAGGCTTTAGACCAGAAAACACAGAGGACTTTTCATTTGAGCAGGGTGGCACTGTCTGCTCCAGTTCTGGGGTTTATGTATGAGCTTTTCTTCTGGTTTGAAAGCACTTACCAGAAGTTTTGCAGCATTTTCTGTTCTGAGCACATTCACGGGATATCTGCCAGATAGTTTCAGTCACCCCCCCTTTGGTTTCTAAAAGAAAAATGGTAGCCCTGGAGCTGGCATATCCTTTCAAAACAAGAGGCAGGAAGCAGGCTCACTCTGGATGTATACAGGAGTGGGAGCAGCTTTTTCCTAGTCCACACAGGCCCACATAAGGTGAAAGACAGACCCTCAGCCCCAGTTGTCTGTACTCTCCTTTTTCTTTCTTTGCTGCTTGCCCTTGCAGTGTGAGGGCCCACTGTGTGTCTGGGCTCTTCCTGGGCTCTCTGATTTCCCTCCTGCATTTCTCAGCCTCCTGGGAAGGGATCTAACAGGAAAGCATCCTCCATTTCCAGGTGGGACCTGGGCATACACTACTGCAGATGCATTTACTGCCCACATATTGCCTTCCAGAGAGGACTTTGGGTATGTGCATGATCCTGGGTGCTCATGACCAGTGGAAAAGATGCAGGCTTTTTAAATAAGCTGTTTTTTTTGCAGTGGTTGGCACAAAAAGCGTAGTTTCTATGCACAGTCAGTGTTATCCCACCTTGCTGCTCCCCTCTGGCCGTGGCAGACTGGGTTTCCTCTTGGCTGGCTGGAGCTGGGCCATGCTCCTGCCTGTTGTTTTTAGGGAAGGCTGTGAAGGGGAGCTGAGGTGCAGGGTTGGATGTGAATGGGTGGCACCACTGAGAGCATCACGTTCCCAGTCTGAGCAGACCCTCTTTGGAGTGCAGCTGGTGGAGGGGGTGTCCTGCACCCCAGGGTGGATGTGGTGTGCTCCCACCAGAGCATCCTCTGCTCCTGGGAGCTTCATGACTCAAACTTGGTTTTCTGGGAAGAATCATTCCAAGCCAGAGCCTGGTTCAGGGCCCTGGAGTGTCCTTGGAAGCTGGGAAAACGTAGCCTGTCTTTATTTTGGTTTCCATGCCTAAAGAAGGGGAGTATTAATATTACCAGGCTAAGACGGATGCGGGGTGAGGTCATTGCTTAGCACCTGCCAAGATTTTTAAAGTCAGAAAGTTCAACTTTCCATGAGACAAACAATACTTACAAACAGTTTACACATATCTCCATTGCTAGGAAATATTTGAATGCAGTGGAAGCTGTGGTGAACTTTGTTTCAGGTTCTGTCTACAGCCCCTAAGGCTGTTGATGCCCTTTTTTGGGGTCATTTTGAAAGGCCCAGTTAAAATGTTATGGGACTATATCCCTCTGCTGATATTTGCTAATCCTCAGCTTTACTCTGATTGACATTCAGGTTGGGCATTTTTTTGAAGTTTTTCTAGAATGGGTTTGAAGCAATGCAAAATGTGGAAGGTTACATTCATGGAGATCAAATTTTTACTTTGATCATTTTTCCTATTGAAAAGTAGATATTTTTTGGGATGACCTTTCTTATTTGACAGTAAAGCAAATTAGACAGTCGGTTCCATGATGCAAAAAGCATGTTTTTTGTTGTTTAAGACTGCGGTGTATCTCGACTCTCTAACATTATTTTCCCAAGAGACTGAAAGAAAATGGGAGACCCAGTTTAAATTACAACATCACATTAAAAAGCTCATTTTTATAGCAATTACTTCAGATCCATAGATATACTAAAGTGATTGAAACCCAAGCTCTTATGAGCTATTATCACAGTACAACACAGTAATAGACACTGTGCTTTCATGAGGGGAAGCCAAGACCCACAAAGCTTGGCTTAATTCTGCCCACAACAAAGTTCTTAGGACAGATAGGCAGAAATCCCTGAAAACGTAGAGAAGCTGAAGGTGAGTTCAAAAATTAATATTACTGCTGCTTTGGAGTTCAGTGTTCCCTGTGATATACTGAATATTGACCAAATCTGTAACAATGAGTTTACCAAGCTCCTCCTGGGAGCTCTTTTCATTCTTTCCTTTCTCCCCTTTTAACTGTCTGGAGCAGAATGTACTTTCTGTCATAAAAGAGAAATCAGGCTGTTTCTGGCCGTGGCCAGAAACTCCTACAGGGTAAAGAGAGCTGATCCAGCCTTGGCCAGATGGTGAAAAGCTTCTCCCAGGTCATGATTCCTTGTATCACAGCGCATTTTCCTTCTGCCAAAGCACCGTTCTGCTCTGTTGGAGCAGAAGGTGTGATGATTTCAGCTGTTCAGGGGGACTGTGCTGATTTGCAGCAGCTGGAGGGGTGGTTCAGGGCCTTCAGAAGAGGATTTCCCCCCTGGCATGTGCAGCAGAAGGGTGGTATTTAGGCTAGGCACTGACCTGGAAAGATTTCCTTACATCATCCTGCAGCTGGATTCACACCTGCCTGCGGAAAGCTGATAAAAACAAAGACAACAAGATGAGCTTGAAAGAGCTCAAAGACTTCCTGAAAGAAGTGAACATTGAAGTCGATGACTATCATGCCAAGAAGATTTTCCAGGTAACGGGAGCAAGCAGATAAAGTGTTTGCTGTTGGTTGAGGTCAAGATCTCCCACAGCTTTCACCTTGGGTTGGAGACCTACCCTAAAGTGAACTCTGGGCTTCTTTTTTTGTATCAAGGAGGGACTTTCAGTTTTTGGTGCTCAGCAGATTCCCACTAAGTTAGGCCAGAACAATGTTTTTGATGAAGGTGTGTTAAGACCTTCATGATTGATGCCCGATTTTGCCACAATGCAGAAGATGAGATGCAAACGTGGATAATGCAAGAAAAAAGGAAAAACAAAGTTCAAGTACACTTTGAGTCCCAAGTGATTCAGGAGTTCTGTGTGCCATGACCACATGTCAGTGCCTAAGTCTGGCTATTTGGTTGCAATTGTGAACCCAGATTCTCACCCTCTCAGAGGGGGAGGGTGCCAAATGACACGTATAAGCAAAAAGAAAGTGCAAATTAGGAAAAAAACCTTGTCAGATTCATGATAGATAGGTAACATTGCACCCAAACCTGGACCAGTCTGATTGATTTAATACTCCCAAGGCATATTTAATCTGGTCAGGGAGGTGCACTTCTGAATTCTTAAGATTTGGCTTGCAGGCTGAGCCTATCAGAAGATAAGAAAGGGATGAAAAATTCTCACTTGTTAAGCTTTTGGTTTCTCTCTAAAGAATCCATCCTGCTGAGGTGAGATAAAACATCTGGATAATTTCCAAAACTTCCATCCTGTCTGAAGCAGGATTTGAATTAATGGGTGTGCAGTTTCAGAAATGCTTTCTTCTGATCACTGGTAAACACGTGGGTGGTTTTGGGCACCAGGCAGTAGTTCTCCTCCTCCTTCCTGTGAGCAAATAACCTTCCACCAAAGGAGGTTCAAGTTTCATAATCCTTCCTTTATGGAGGTGTCTCTCTCTGGTAGCTCTGCAGGAACTGGGGGGAAGGTCATCAGCAGATCTTAAAGGATTTCTGCTTGCGAAATCTTCCAGTTGTACTGCCTGCTCTGGTTGGTGTATCCCATCCTTTATTCCCTGCTCAGGAAGACCCTGGAAGGATAGCAGTAAGGCTAGGAACCCTCTGATTGAGTTGTATGTCTCCAGTGGAGATGTTAGCACCAACACTTAACACTGCCTTAGAGTCTGTGTAGGTGAAGCCAGCAGAGACCAGGGTGTGATTCACCTCATCCTAAAGGATACATCTCACTTATGTGAGATGAATCAATCCCTACATCTTTAAACATAAACAGACTCAAAAAAACCACACACCAAACCTTTATTTTAGAGGCACAGTTGCTTCTCATTTGATGAACCTCTTTTGCTGTAACAATAGTTACAAGGGAGCTTTAGGAGAAGAAACTTGATGAAGTTCAATTCTTTTTGCTTAAGGACTCCAAGTAATTGCTAAACCTTGATTCAACCCGTCGAAATGCAGGCAGCTAGTTGAGGTCCCATCATTAGGCACGTAATTGTTAAGCTTCCTGTATAGCCACTGGAAAGAGAGGCTCTTTGGAGGTTAATTCAGATCTCCTGAGGGCTGATTTGCCTCCAGGAAGAGTCTGTCTTGCTCCTAAAGCAATTACATTTTCAGTTTACATCCTGCCTCAGCTTAGATGGGCTGAGACATTAGAGCCTATTAACAGGGTGGTCTTTTCTGCCTTGGTGAGTTTTTCTTCATTTAGTCACAGGAAGGAAGGGTGATCAGAACTTCAAGAGAGGGCTACAGGGCAAGTTTGCACATTATTCTTGCCTTCCATCACATAATGTGTCCACATCTGGGTTTGAAACACACCTGAGTAAGACATATGCAATGCAACCAGAAACTGTGCAAAGCTCCTCTCATTGCTCACTCCATTTCAACCTGAATATTCACTCTGGTGCCTCAGGAACCTGCTTTTTGTGGCAGGCTGAGGGTCATTCAGTACTTATAGTTCATGATACAGACATGTGAGGCAAAACACAGGATTTTGGGTTGAGGGTCTCTTTCTAATTAGGAGAGCTTGCAGCCAAAGCAGAAGGAACCCACTTTTATACCGTGCATCTGATCTGTCCTAGAATTTGATCATGATGCCAATGCTATTGTCTTGTTTTCATCTGATCTATCCTGGCATTTGATTATGATGCCAACCCTATTGTCCTCTTTTCATCACAACCTTTAATAGCCACTCATGAACAGAATTCCCAAGGCAGATCACTTAAAATGCCAGTTTTGTAGAAGTAATATCCTGTCATTTTCCCTTTCATGTCTTAACACAAAGAACATCTGTAATTCACATCCCCACAGTCTCTACCAGGTGCTCTCCCTCTTTATATTCCTGTTGCAATTGCTGAGCATCATGCTCAGCTTAGCTCGAGAGATCAGCCAAGGCCACAGCACAGGAGCATAGACATGGAAGGCAGCAAGGAAAAGGCAGTTCCTGGACTCTCAAACATAATTTGAAGGTAGTACTGAGCATGTCACAGGTTGTCCCATCCCTGAGATGAGCCCGTAGCTTCTATTCAGCAGATTCTGAAGTCAGGACAAGTTGAACTCTTTTTTTTTTTTCTGTCACTTCAGTTTATGAAATGTTGGGCATCATGATAATTTTCTTTGGGTTTATATATGCTACCTAAACAGATAGTGAAGGACTGCAGTGGAGGATTTGCAGAGGATGAAAGTCCCTCATCATCTTGCTGGGGGTGCTGCCAAAGCCACTGTGGCCACCACTGAGATCATTGGCAGAGCTAGGATGAGATTAGTATCATGACTGGTTAAACTGAGACAAGCATTTTGGCCATAAAAGCCAGGAAAACAGCTCAGTCTGTCACAAGGGATCAAAGATGGAAAGCAGTTTAATTCCTCTGGTTTGACAAGTTGAAGAATTCTGCTAGGAACAAACAACAAAATTAATATCAGGATTTGCCACAGAAAAAGAATTGTCATTTTCTAATGAAAAATTGAACCTGGGAGTATTTTAAATAAACTGGAAATACTTGTTATTGGAAAAGCTGTTGTCCTTCATGGAGACACTAAAATGCATATCCCAAGCTCCTAGTCATTCATGGCCAATCAAGTCCTTGGCTATGGTGCTCTGTCAGAGCTTTTATCTAGAGGAAAGTTTCAAACCTCAGAGGAACATGGGGGCATGGAGAATTTGAATTATAGCTCCTTGCAAGGATGGTATCTGATTTGAAATTTTCTGGAGAGTTTGTTACTTGGTGGGTTTTCGATGAGAATGGAAAATGCCCATGGAAAGATGGATTTTTTTTCATACCTAAATATGCATATTTAGTAGTTTGTTGTTTCGTTGGGTTTTTTTTTAAGTTGGTTTTGATGCCATCTTTACAACCAGCCCTACTGCTTGGCCACCTCCTGAGCCCTGAGCTCAGACCCGCTAAGGTCAAGGTCCTTTTCACTTCACTTACTGGATTTTAGGCCACAATCTCTATCCATAGTTTAGGAGAGTTGAGATCAAGAGTTACATTTCTCTTGAACCTTGATTTGTGCTTTAATTATCTTGAGCTGTCCTTCTGACTTAAGGTTTGCACAGCACCCCGTGCGATGGAACTCAGGGCCACGCCTGGGGCTTTTGGTCACACTGATAATATGAGTAAATACTAATAATTGTAACTGTTGTATGACTCTTGGCCTTGTCAGTGAGAGCCATTTGTCATTGACCAAGTGCTTCTCATTCACTGGGCAGTAACTGTCTCCAATTATTTTGTGTTCTGCGTTGTGTAGCCCTGGTGCAGATTACGGCTGGCGTATGCCAGAAGGAAAGAAGGTTTTCACTCCTTCTCCCCTCTACGTTTACAGCACTGTGACAAGTCCAAAACAGAGGCTCTGGAGGATGATGAGATAGAGGAATTTTACAAGATACTGACAGAGAGGAGGGAGATAGACAACATCTTCCAAATGTACTCAGATGCAGACGGGTTCATGTCCTGCCAGAACCTGGTGAGGTTCCTCTATGAGACGCAGCAGGAAGAAGATGCTGTTGTTGCTGCCCCTGCCTTAATTCAGAGATATGAGCCCAATGAAAGAGGTAGGTTGATAACCTTGGCTGGTTTGGTTCAAAATCTGGCTTTTTTGATGAACTATGAATGGTGTTACCACCCCTTTCTTCTGCAGTCGTGTGCATTATTTTCTCCTCGCAGCTGCTTCTAAAACACCCATCTCCTAGGGGAACATTAGCAGTTCTAGGAGAGGAGGGCAGAGCAGTGCCTGGGAAATAGCTGTCTTCAGTTTTAGTTTGGGTACACTGTGCAGCTGGAGAGGAATTGGTACAGAGTTGGCCAGAGGGTGATAAAAATCCCGAGGGAAAGACTTGGATGGGTTATTCAAATGCCAAGACCTCATGTGGCTTTTCAAGGTTGAGGATGTAGCAACATTTCTGTTCTCCAGAAGCTGGAATGGAGGCAGATGGTCTTAAACATGGGCACCTGAAAAGCCAACAAGTGATGAGATCTGTGACTTGAGGGCCAAGGATATGGCAGCTGTTTAGGGGAGGCAATCACAGAACTGTCTGTCTGCTCAGAATGTAGGTGAATCATCAGTCTAGGGCACCTTGGAGGACATGTTCAGGGAGCCAACTCAGGATCTTGGGCTGTTTTTGCACTACCTTGGTGTTCCTTCGGGAGAGGGACAAGGCTTTGGAACAAGACTTTAGGATTAGGCCGAGATCTCTCTCAGTCCCTTAAGATGGGGAGAAATCAATTCCACACTAAAGTTGGGGATAATTTTGTGTTTGCAAATCATGTATTCATTGGATAATCTAGACGAGATTTATCTTGCTGTGTTTAGACATCTGACAAGTTCTCTGGGTTCAGAGAAACCTTGAAATGCTCAAATGGAGATTTTTATACTGTAAGTCTCTGGAGACAGATGAGGTAAGGGCTGTCTTTGACACTTCTGAGACGTTATCAAGGACAGTGTCATAAAAAACCATGCTTGTAAATGGGTTTTAAAAGCATTTTCAGGCAGATGAAGCTGTCGCTGTCCTGCGAGCAGCATCAGTATCTCTGCTATTAGCTGGATGCCCAGGGAGCACATTTTTGCCTTTGACATCCCCTGGAGAGCAGCAGGAATCGCGGTGGAGATGACGGCACAACCTGGCGGTGTCAGATTTTCAGAGTGGGGTTTCTGTCTGTTTGTCTGGCAGCCAAGAGGGGTAACGCCATGACCAAAGACGGCTTCCTGATGTACCTGCTGTCTGATGAGGGGGATATATTCAACTCCTCCCACCGTAAAGTGTACCAGGACATGACCCAACCTCTCAGTCACTACTTGGTGTCATCCTCACACAATACCTATCTCATGGAAGACCAGATCACAGGTCCAAGCAGCACAGAAGCCTATATCAGGTAAAGTATGTGTGTGTGTGTGTGTGTGTGTTTATGTGTGTGGGGGAGGTTGTCCTCAACATGAGGTGCATTTATACTGCTAGATGCAACAGGATCAAGAAGCAACTTCACACCCTGAGACCAGGTAATGTGGACTGACCCATGTTCACACCAGGGTGAGCTGTGCCCCCCCTTTTCATTGCACTTTGACCTGGGTCTCTGCTGGGCCCTGTGTGGTGTCCTCCTGACTGTAAGATGTATAATTACTACATTTTGAGGGGATTTTAAAATATCTGCAGCCCTGTGGAGGCTGGATTGCAGCCCTCTGGCACAGTGTTTTCAAAGCACGGTGCTGAGGGGGTATGTTGCATTCCCCAGAATATGGCACCAGAGAGTGCAAGGAACTTACAGGATGCAAACATTTCTGTCATAGAACTGCAGGTCTGTGTAGGGACTGGAAGGAGCCAGGAAACTTATGCCTGGGCCCTCTCTAGCATCTCAGATGTTCCCACAGCATCCCTGGACAGAACATTAGGTGTTGTCTCCTTCTGCCTTTAACAACGTCTGTTATCAGATGTCTCATGGCCTGATGAGTGCAGTGACCTTTACTAACCTGCACAACCACCTTACATCTGCTGTGACCTGTGCTTTTATCAGGCGAGACAGTGTTTCCTTACAAGCAATTCAATTACTGCAATTCTGTCTTTGTTTATGACTTACCTGATTCTCAGGAGCAATGACTGTCTAGACTCACAAGGCCAAAACTGTATAGAGTGAAATCTGAAAAAAGTTGCTTTCCAATAGCTGTTTGAACTCCTCTTACAGTATCTTAAAATTATAGATGTATGTTTTGGTTGTAAAAAAAAAAAATAAATAAAAATCCCATTATTCTGGAACTGGTTTCCCAGAGAAGCTGTGAATGCCCCATCCCTGGAAGTGTTCAAGCCCAGGTTGGATGGGGCTCTGAGCAACTTGATTTAGTGGAAGGTGTCCCTGTTTGTGACAGAGAGTTGGAACGGGATGAGATCCCTCCTAACCCAAACCATTCTAGTATTGTATGATTCTATTGCAAAGAGTGAAATGAGTTGTGTAATCTGAAATGCTTAGGGAGTTACTGTGAAAGAGATGACATCACCTCCTAGACAGGTAAGGTGGGAACCTGCATTTGAAAGTGAATTAAAATGAAAGTATGGATATGTAGAGGTGGGAATTTCAAGTGGAAATTCGATCTGTAAACTCAGCTTGGGAAACTGGTCCTCAGCAGTCTTCCCAGCTACGGTGGAGTTCCCACAGCTCACTCCCTCACAGCTCTGAGGATTCATCTCTCATGTTGTATCAGATCTAGATGAAGAACTCACATCATCCAGGGTTTGTGACCTGGCTTCTAAGGCTGACTGTCTTACTGTCATTCATCCAATGCAGCCACTCTTGGTTTTCTTTTCTCTTCACCATCTTTGGGGAAAGACTTGGGCCACAGTCATGAGTGTCCTTTCTCATCTGGCACTCGCTTTGTCTTGCCTTTTGGATATTTCTAGCTTGGACTTCCACTGCCTCCTTTCTCAGATCCTACTGTGCTTTCCTTGCTCAGCCTTGAGCTATCTTTGCTGACACTGAGCTCTTCTGATCCCATCCTTTCTCTCTGCTTTCCTGTTTTTCCAAGCTCCTTTTTTCTCCCTTGCTCCCCAAACTTCCCGTCAGTCTTCCCAGGCAGTACCTGTGCCTGATGTACCCTCATTTTGAGACGGAGCAGAAGGTTTAGAACCCAACCAGGTCGCTTCTTTGTTTCCAGAGCCCTCACCAAAGGCTGCCGCTGTGTGGAGCTGGATTGCTGGGATGGCCCCAACTCAGAGCCCGTCATTTATCACGGCTACACCCTCACCTCCAAGATCCTCTTCAGTGATGTCATTAAGGCCATCAAGAACTATGCTTTCAAAGTAAGGACGAGGCACCCTCTAAGATTTCTCATGCTGCATAGTCCAGGACTGACAGTAGATCTCTGCCCTCCCAGCAGAGAGCAGAAACAGTGAAGGCTTCACCTTATTTCTCATGGGGACAAGATGTGTCCTGTCCGGGCATCCATGCTCTGCTTCCTGCAGAGATCCATTCCTGGGAGTTGCTGGTCAGGTAGAGCACATCCAAGGATGAATTTGAATGTGTACCAAGCCCATGATTTATGTGGCTTTGATGTCTTAGGGTCTGTTTCTAGTTTAGAGGAACCCATGCTTTAGATGTGAAGGACTGCTTCTACTCTGCTTTAAAAGGAATGAGCAGGTCTGGAGTCTTGTATGACAGTGCTGGGCCAGCAGCCTTCAGAAAAACTTTGGGTCTGTACAGACTCACTGGGCTTTCTGCTATTTTCCCTCGGTGCACTTGGGAGCTGGCAGCAAGTTTCCTTTGGGGCTACAAAGGAGTGACAGTGACAATAATGCCAATGCCTTCAGCACACAGAATGCCTTGGGGAGCACAGGGAACCAGATCAGGCCTATGCAGGGATGAGGAAGGATTCATGTCACCTCAGGATTTGAGCAAACCCCGTGATTTCAAAGCCCCCTTCCCCAGCCTTTCCTCTGAGGTAGGAAGGTGCTCGGACCCACGGTGCAAGTGGAGAATGGAGGCAAAGGGAGCTTCACCATAGTGCCCCAGAAAGTCTGTGGGAGGCATCCTGACCCATCCTGGTGCCCTGTCCATTGGATCATCATCTCTGGAAGGCATCAGCAGAGATCTGAGTAGCTACTGCATTGTTAAATTTGTCCATATTTAACAAATCTTAATTTTAGCAGAATTTAGACCCTACAGTTGACACTCATTTCCTGAGAAAACAGCACTGAGGTTTACACCAATTGCTACAGACTGGTGGTATTGCAGAGTTCACTGATGGTGTGTGTTGCTGTCTTGTCCTAGACCTCACCATACCCTGTCATCATCTCCCTGGAGAACCACTGCAGTGTCGACCAGCAGAGGGTCATGGCTCAGCACATGACAACAATCTTCCAGGACATGCTCTTGGTTGCCCCAGTGGATGGAAACAAATCCCAGTTCCCCTCCCCAGAGGTAAGCAAAGTCACTCTAGCACTGCCTTCTGAAGGTGGGACAAGAAGGGAAATTTGTGTTCTTGCTGAGTGCAAAACTCAAAACTCAAGGGGAAAACCAGTAAAAGTAGCCTAAAACTGTATCAAGCACAAAGTGCCCTCCCACTGAGAGCGGCCTGGAGTGGTGGGGATGGAGATATCCATGAAGGACAAGGGAAAGCAGGAGGCTGCCTAGGGATGCCCCTTTGATTCCCATGAATCAGGGCAGCTGTCAAGCTGGGAGCTGAGCTCTGACCTTGCAAGGGGAAGGAGATACACAGCCCACAACAGTGGGCCACCACTTTAAAATCATTAGCTGATAATTAGGAAGAAATGAAAATAAAATCTTGATACGGAAAAAAAAGTTTCCAAAACAGAAGCCAAATGAAATATTCATCTGCCCTTTCATTTGTGTTTTTTTTTCCTTGTTACCTTGTTTCTTTCTTTCCTTCTTTCCTTCCTCCTTTCCTCCTTTTCTCTCAAGCACTTTGCAGAAACAGGCAAAGTTTGTGTGGGTAGCTGCAGTTCCCTTTAAATTGCATTTCTTTGCTAAAGAAATCATTTACCAAAAGTTGGATGAGCTTGCCTACCCAGAGCTGGAAGGAGTTTGTGGGTGAGATAAAGCTGGCAGTCATCAGGGGAGAAAGGAGAGGAAAACCATCCACCCAAAATATCTTCTATTTGTTCTCCATCTTCCTTTATCTGTTTTCCTTTTCCAACTTTCCCCTTTTGTTTGGGAGTGTCATGCCTCATTTGATACAATGCCCAGCACAGAGGGAAGCTGATCTGGGTTGGTCCCTAAGCACCAGGGCAATAAATTAGGATGAATCATGATTTTTAATGCTGCTGCTTCAGCAGGACCTCAACTCTGGCACAGACAAGGTGACTCCATTGAGAGAAGTGACTGCCAGGGTGAGGTACACCCAGCATGGAGACAGGTCTCTGCAGGCTGTTACTGACTTGGAAAAATAAGTGTCTTCATTGTCCCCTCCTGACTTGCTATTTATCTTGGTGCAGAATCAGGAGAGCTGCTGATGGCTTTTCACAACTCTTGCCTTATGACCAGGGCAATGATATGATAAAAGAAAGGAGAAACACCTGGGAAAGAAAAGTGTGATTTGTGTGTGTAAGGGGACGACCCCAGCTTCCCAAAGATGTTTTTCCCATTCCTATGTTCATCCAACCTTCTGCTTTGATTGCCCAAACAGACACGTGTCCCCAGCTGGAACACAATGGCCCAGATCTACCTTAGTGAATGGATTTGGGCCAATATGCTCCACTGAAGGGATTGATCCATTTAGTTTTAATTGGAGAAAAATTGTCAATGTATCAAGACCTGTCCTTTTCTCTCTGATACTTTTCCTCTGCCTTCCTACTGTGTGAACTAGGAGAGTGCAAAGGGCTGAAATGCTGATTTTTTTGGTGAAAAATACGTTGAAACTGAAACATTAAGGACAAAAACCCGAACCAACAAACCAGAAACCTCTTGGCTCTTCCACTCCCTTATGAAAGTTGACGTGAGGAAGCCTGGGACAATGTGGTATTTTTTATATCAGAAAAAGGATGGGATCTGTCACTGGGAAGAGGGCTGAAAGGCTGTAAATACAAACAGTGGAAGGATTGCTGCCGATTGTGTTAGCAGGGCAATGTCAGTAATTAAAGGAAGATCGACGTGGTTTGGATTTGTGCTAACGATTCATTCCACAGCCCGAGGCAGGAATCTGATTTATTAGGCTCCATTCAGGAACAGCGTTGGGCTACACAGCCTGTCTAAATATCTCCCTCAAGCTGCTGTCTTTAGGTCCCAATAGTAAATTAAAGGCTATAGGATGAAATAACAAAAGCCACATAAAAGCTCCAGGCAGTACCAGAGTTGCAGGGAGGAGCTGATCCAGTCTGTGTTCCTTGTTGCCCTTCTGCCCCATCCCTGATCTGCACAGGGCTCTGCCCGGCCCCTTCCCCTTATCCCTGCATCCCAGCTAGAAATGCTGCAAAGCCCCAGTCCTGGAATGAGACTAAAACAGCTCCCAGTGCTGCAGGCAGCTCTTCAGTGTATCAGGTGTGTCTCCTCATGAATGTGAACATGTTATTCCTCGCAGCTTCTCAGAAGTCTGGAGAGGTGGGTATCCTCACCCTGAGAATGGGATGTAAGGTAGCAATACTCAGACCCTGCATTTTCATGTGTGTGAGCACTTTACTTAGGGCTCCTTTGAGAAACAGTTAATACAGTCAAAGGGAGTTGGAGGTGTGGTCCACCTCCTCGCAAGTGTTTGTCCAAACAGATGAGAAGAATCACACCCTGGGAGTGTTTGGTTCTCTCTGTTGACTCTGAAGGAGGTGTTGAAAGCCCAGAAAGTTTGATGAGGTGGATCACCTTACAAATCCTCCATTCCCACTGAGATGAAAACTGAACTCAGACCTTGCTCTGGCTTTCAGGTTGCTATTGGGGGGTAGGGAACTTTCAGGTGGGATAAACATGTGTATGCATATCTTTTAGAATTCTGTGCTCATTACAGCTCTGCTGCTGCTGATAAAATCAGCAGTGCTTCCTTGGCTGCCATGTGCCAATCCACAGACTCCCAAAAGGAAGCAAGGCCACGTATCAGAACCACTCCACTTGCAGAGCTGAGCTTGTTCAGCATGCAGTGAAAAGGCGGGAGAGCAGGGGAGCTCCACCTGTGGAGAAATAAGACAGTGCCATTTACAGGGAATGTGAAAAAGGGCAAGAGTTGCATTTATTTCAGCAACCGCTCCACTGCACGTTCTCAGTGGAATCCAGTGTCCTTGTACCCTTTTCTTAGGCTGTACTCAACCTTGGGCTTGCCAGACACAGTTGGAATAGCTTTATGGTCTGCTTGGAGAATATTTATTGAGTATTTCAGCTAATGCTTCCTCCTAAGACAAGGGATCTGCTCAACAGAGCTGAACTGATGAGCTGAGTGTCTTTTGCCTCAGGCTAGAAATACTTAATATTACATGGAGGGGAACCAAGAGAAATGAAGCAAGGGCATGTGTGTGTTTGTGTCTGTGTGTATCAGCTTATTTAAAACCTTATTAAAGAAGATAAACTCAGATTTGGGACTTTGCTTCATAGCACCCATATTAATTGAAGGAAGACTGGCAGCTTCTGCAGGATGGATTCAGTGCAGTGCTACTATAAAATATCACCTTTTTCATGGAATGGGAATGAAAATGCTCTGTTTTGGGGTGAATCTCACCTCCCGTTGTGGACCAACAAGCAAATGCATCTCCTCTGAGTTAGGTGGCACATGGGCTGCTCTCCCCCACAGTGGAAATTACCTGCCTAGGGGGTACAATGGGGAGGAACCAGTGTTCCTGTGCCCATGGGGAGCATCTGCAGCATATCCAAGGTTTCCCAGAATAACCACAGGCTAGACAGGATAACAGCAGCCCTGGCACAGGGTGTGTTGAGGATGGTGGAGGCTGTGCCTTTGCTGCTGATGTTATTCAGCCTTGTAGAATGAATCTGTACCAGAAATCACACCTCCCATTTGCTGTCCTGAATGGCATAAGCTTAAAACGCTTAATTACCTACTGATAGTTAAGAATCAAGATATCTGCCCCGAATTCCTTATCCTTGTTCTCTACTAGTTGTGAGATAAGGTGGTAATGTTTCATATGGGTCATTAGAAAGCAGAGGCAAATAATATATATGAAGTATCAGGATGGTATCTGCAGCCTGCAAAGGATGAGAGGGACTGCCCTCAGACCTTCCTTACTGTCCCCAGTGCAATCCTTCCAGAACTGTCCATTCCAAGTGTTGACTAGAGCCTAAAAACTGACACAGAACTGGATTTTGTTGAGGAAGAAGAGTGTAGAGCTGGATGTTGAGGTAGGAGGGTGGGAAGAGTCATGGGAGCAGCAGACTGAAGTGAGAGTCTGAAGATGAGCCGACTCATCTCCCAGCCATGGATGTAAAGAAGCAGGTCACAGCTCTGCCTGGAAGAGAGATGAGAGTTGGGAGGATTGTCTGGGGATGGGAAGGACAATACTGCCATGCTCTGACTGCTCCTTTGGACCTTTTATTCCAAATAACTGGTACATTCCTTCCATCTGCTTTTGAGTGTAGCTTTTGAGTGACAGGGAAAGTGCCCCAGTGTAAACAGAACATTTGTGGTAGCTGAATAAAAACGCTCCTGGCTGCTGCCTCAAATGCCAGTGTCAAACTTCTGCTACAACAAAGCTTCATCCACGGCTTCACTGGGTGGTGAGGAGTTGGGCTGGTCTCTATAAAGATGTGATGCGATTTTCTTGCACCCACAAAGGGTGCAAAGGGGGGGAAATTGTGTCCTTTGAAAATGCCTGTGTTGCTTTATAAAAGGTCCTTGGTTTTCCAAAGTCCTGTCATTTGAGTGTGGTGATGTTTGCTGCTTTTGCTGTTGCGGAAAAGGCAAATACAGGGTGTTGCTGAGGAAAGGGGAATGTGCTACACAGACTGAGGGACTGTATTGGCTAATTCCAAGATTGAATTTTTCTGGAATAACTAGCACACTCCAAAGCCAGGAGTACCAAACACATCCAGGTGGCAGCAAATCTCCTGCTGACTTCTCTGGAAGCTGCAGGGTCTCGTGGTGCTCCTGATTTTAAGGCATAACCTGCTCACTTAGAGATTGCCCTCAGTCACCTTTCTCAGTACTTCTCCCTGCTGCCAGCATTGCTGCTGCCTCGTTTGGGCTCAAATTCATCCCTCTCCAGGCTCCAGCCTTCTTCCCACAAAAGATACTTCAGTGGTGTGGTGGTCTGTGAGTGACTATGACCTGCTGGTGTGTTCATTCACCTGAGGGTTTTATGTGAACCTTGAAAGAGGCTGGAGAGAATCGATCAGCACAAGGGATGTGCTCCTTGGATTCACTCAGCAGCCAGCTGTGTTACACTGGCACATGCTGCTGGTTGTGATCAGTGTTGTACCGTGGCAGCAGTCACAGGAGAAGCTGTTTGCAGAAGAGGAGGTGTCATTGGAAAGGGTCTGGGAACTCTTCCTTAGGCTGTCAGGATCCTAAGGCTTCACCTGCAAAATCCTTACCCATTAAAATTCCATGTCTGCTGTGCATGAAACACCTGTCCAGAACTTAATGGACCTCTCTCTCCATTAAAATATCTGCTGGAACAGAGGTCTGAACTGCTTAAGTCCCTGCTTGGATCTCATAAAGTTTCTCAAGCTGTGCTTGTAAACATACATTGTGTTTATAACCATACATTGCTGACTGTGGGGTAGATTAAATAGCAGACCAAACAGAGAGGCAGAAACAGTGCCACGAGGAGCTCCCATTATCCCTGACCTCCAAGCTTGACCCTGTTTGCTGAGCCACATTCAGTCTTGGGAAAAAAAAAGTATATTTTGATTGCCTTTAACTGCACAACTGTTTTAGTTGTCTAGTTGAGGGGATGGTCAGCTCTATTTCAGAGTGGGCATTCTGGGGTATTCAGACTCATGGCTTGAGGTCTCAGAGGCTGGGCAGAGCCTCAGTGAAGAAACAGACTTATTTTTACCTGTATCTATGGATAATAACCACAGACTGATGCAGCTCTGAAAGGTCCTGGTTGCAGCTGAGGGGCTTCTTCAGGGTGGACTAGAACCTTTTCTACTCACCAGCTATTTTTTCCCCTTTTCCTTGTGCAGCAATTGAAAGGGAAGATCCTTGTGAAAGGCAAGAAGCTGAGCAGGCAGGAGGACCCCACAAATGGGAACAACAACCTGGAGGCTGAGGATGTCTCTGATGAAGATGAAGCAGCTGAAATTGAAGATGAATCTGTGAAGACTGAAGTACAGCAGAAGGGGAAGGTAAGTAAGAGAAGTAACAGTGCTGGAAGGGGGCAGATCTGGAGAGACAGAAAAGCTTTAAACCTTTGCCTATTGCAGAGGGCTCTGAAGTCCTTTATCAGGAAATCCCATCTTGTTAGCCTGTCCCATGACTCATGCTGGGAAGCCACTTTTTAGATGGATTTTGTACCGTGCCTAAAGAAATAAAAAAAGAAAAGCCATTGAAATATACTTCTAATATGTTCCCAGCTAAGACAGTTCTCAGTGTGGTTTCAGCTGCTCAGCTGGGGATTTGTACGTGTGAATTGTTGAAATTGCTGGAGCTGGGGATCCTGGTGCTTGCTCAGCTTAATGATCTCTGTCCCAGGCACAAACAGAGATTGCAGAGCCAGCCAAGCACGAAGGTTGGCTTCTTCCTCTAAAATGAGGCCGGAGGACCCTGCAGCTGGTACAGACCATGTAGCATTTATGGAGGCAGTGGAAGGGCACATGTTTAATCTGTCTGCCTGATTTCCAGAAATCTGTTTGTCATGGGACCGTCGTGACTTCGTTTGGTGCCTTTCTAGTCACATTTTGGGATGTACCTGCACCCTCATGGTCTGTGTGCTTCTGACCTGGAGGAGGGAGGGAGGGAAGAGCTATGGATTTGTGGGGAAGGGGTGGCCAGTTCCTACAGCAATTTGTATGACTATTTCTGGGGAGAAAATGCTGGCCTTTACACCAGTGTTTTGCTCCCTCATGTGAGGACCTTCAGTTTCCAGACTGCAGGTCCTTGTGAAGGCCATATCCCTTGGGGAGCAGGCTCAGAGGTGACACAGATATGTTCAGTCTCCACTGATGGCAAAGCTGCCTCTGGGTCTGGTCTGGTCTGTGCTTCCCCTGGCTGATTTGCTCACTCTTCAAGGGTCTTACTTCTTTCTCTGAACTGTGTAAAATAATGTGCATGATTTTGAAGCCTGTCCCTTTCTTTTCTTGCCTCTGATGGGAGCTGGTGGCTCTCACTTCATCCTTACACTAATGAATGTGGCTGTGGAGTAGGAGGCATCAAAGCACTGTGAGAACTTTCTAGTTTGAGGCCAAAAAAAAAAGCCCAAGCTCTGTGGAGGCCAAAACATCCTTCTTTTCCCCTTATTCCTAGTTTTGCATGCTTGGGAACAGGGCAGTATGGAAACATCATTGCTAAGGCTCTATTACAAAGTTTAGCACCTGGAGACAGACATTGGTGCTGAAATAGAAGTGATCATGCAGAGAGCAGCAGGGAGGGTATCACACCAACAAAGAGAGAATCCTTTTCCACCCCCTCTCTCCATAGGGACGCCGCTGAGTGTTGGAAGTGTGCATCCTTTCCCTGTGAAGACGGTGGAGAAGGAAAGCCCCAGGGGTCGTAGAGAAAACACAACTATTACTTTTGGCTGCAGAAACTCCCTGCAAACCTCTTGCTCTCCTGTTTTTCAGAGTGATACTTTGAAGCTGGCCAAGGAGCTGTCAGACACAGTTGTCTACTGCAAGAGTGTCCATTTTGAAGGCTTTGATGACCCCAGCCATCCTCGGGCTTTCTACGAGATGTCGTCATTCTCAGAGAGCAAAGCTCTGAAACTGGCCCAGGAGTCTGGTATGTGTGTTCTGCCCTGACAAAAGGCCATCCTCTGTCCCAGTCCCCCAAAAAGGGACAGCTCGTGGTGGTTAAGCATGAGGAAATGGTGTTCTAGAAGACATGGGTTATGATCTCTTTGGTCATGCATGTCACTGAGAAACAGAGGGAAAACCTTACTATCATGGAGGCTGTTACCAAGAAAGGCATTTATACAGGTAGTTCCCATTCAGCCAGACTTGCTAGGCAGAGGAGGAGGATACACAGCAACATCAAGAAGAGATAAAAGTAGCCCCCATCACTGAAAGGTCCATTTTCTTTTTTTTTTTTTTCTCTATAGGAACCAGTTTTATTCATCACAACATCAGGCATCTGAGCCGGATCTACCCTGCAGGCTGGAGGACAGATTCTTCCAACTACAACCCCGTGGACTTGTGGAATGTTGGCTGCCAGATTGGTGGGTGCAGCTGGGAGGTTGGAGAGGGTCAGGCTGACTAAGTCACAGATGAACTGTCTGTGGAGGGGCTTCAGTTGAGGTGGATGTGCAATCTCAAGCCTTTTGCAGCCATTGCTCAGTGACTTTCCATAGACATTTTCTGGCTCACCACAAGTCCATTAGGAGAGTCTTTCCTGCACATTAGTGTGCATGTCCCTGCAATTTCACTGTTAGTGGAGTTGCTGCCATTTCACAAAGGAAGAGGGAGCCAGGAGTGAAGAGTCACTTGCTGGAAGATGTGCTGAAAATCTCTGGCAGAGCTGTAAACCAAACTCAGCTCTCTTGAGCCCTTCAGCAAGGCTGTAACCATAAGGGCCAAGCCATGTCCTGAGCTGTTCCCTGTAGTCAGAGCAGCTCATCATAAATACTCCCAGGGGGTTGAGGCCTCTGACAGTGTGTTTATAACTTAGAGATTTGGTGAAAATAAAAGACCCAGTGCCTGTCAAGTGAATTCTGTTGTAGCTCTCACCCAGGAAACCCAATGCAGTGGTAAATGGGCAGGCTGGTGATGACATGCTTGGCTCTCTTGGATGTTGGAGGTGTCCCAGTTGTGGCTCAACCAGACAAGAGAAGCTGAAGGTGTAGGGCACCCTGGCCTCCAGCTGTGTAGACCCACATGGGCTGGATGTGCCTGGCAGCATTTGAACTTGGTGGGTCCTGCAGGCCCCATGGGGGCACAGATGGCACCCATTGGCCTGTCTGACCTTCAGGAGAGTCTTTGGGAGGCAGCATCAGTTACCTTGGGGTACATTAAGGCCAGACCTGCATGCCTTATCTGACCTGAATGCAGTATTTGGGCACTCTAAATCAGATTTTTCAGAAGACCTGAGTACTTGCAGCTTCCAGTAAAACCAGTACACTGCAGTTACCAAAGTCTTGCTGCAGGTGGAAAAATAAGGGAGTGCCTTAAAATGCTTTTGGCCTTCATGTATGACAGGGTATGAAGGACCCAGCACCAGGATAAATTGCTGTGTCTTAAGAGATGTCTTAGATGTTGCTAAAGAAGTTAAAATCATCCTTGAGAAATCAACAGAGCACTGAGGAGCTGCTGGGGTCTGTGTGGTGTTAGTGAGACTGTTCACAGAGACTGTTCCAGATTTGACATCAATGCTTTTAAAAAAGATATCGACAAATTGGGAAGAATACAAGAAATCTGCCCGGTGTTAGGACACCAGTGAGGCTTGATCTATTTTGGGTAGGAGACAACAAAGAGGTGATTTAATCGCGGCTGCTGTACTCCTACCTGAGGAGTTCAGAGTGTGAGGAGCTCTCTGGTCTAACCAACAGAGGCATCAATGCCCCTCGGGATGGCAAATGAAAATAGGCAGATCTGGGCTGGAAAGGAGGTTTTATAATGAGGCTGAGTAGCCAGAGAAATGATCTGAGAAGGATTTTCTGGCTTCACTGCAGGAGAGAACTCCTTCAGCATAGAAATGAGGAGGTTTATCTAAAAGATGCAGTTGCTCAACTAGGTGGCATAAATTCCATGCAGGACACTTTTTGATCCTGCAGAAAGCAGAATGGCTGTAATGGCTCCTCTCCTCTCTGTCATCTCTGAATGCAAGAAATCCTCAGGGGCAGCAGGCTGTGAGGGTGAAAGTTTATCCCTGCTCTTTGAAGCGTGGAAAATCCAATGTTTATGTCCATGAAGTGCAACTTCATGTGAACAGAATTGGTATGAAAAGTTTCCCATTGATTTGTGTGAGAGTCGCTGAATTTATTTATTTATGTTGCAGTTGCCCTGAATTTCCAGACAGCAGGCACAGAAATGGATGTCTACCAGGGTCGGTTCCAGGACAATGGGTTTTCTGGGTATGTCTTAAAGCCGGAATTCCTCCGGGATGAGCAAACCAAATTCAATCCAAAATCCATCACAGAAGGAACATGGGGGACAAAGAAGAAGCTCCTGCTTAAAGTAAGAATAGAAGTCGGGAATCGTCTCAGTAGCATCCACCTTCGGGGGGGCGTGTAGGTTGTACCTTCTCCTTCTTCTGGTCCCACCTGGGCAATGTTGTCGTAACCCTACTGATTTCCCACCTCTGGGGTCTCTCATGGACTTTGATCCTCCAGGGACCCACTCACGTGTTTAGTGTTGGGCAGTAGAAGAGGTTAATGACAATATTCACTGTCGTTACAGAGACGTACAGGCAGACGTGCAATCAACAGTCACCTCTGCTGTTCCCAAGTGTCACCTGATCACTGTGGGGACAGTTAGAAAAGTTGCCTGTCCCCCAGCCAGCTGGCTGGGCTGGAGCAGTGTTCCTTAGGTGCTTTGACTCATGACAGCTTCCTCTGAAGGATGTCACAGCACCGGCTCTGAAAAAGCAGCACCGGCTCTGAAAGAGCAGCACCAACTTGTCACAGCAGATCCTGTGCTCCCGGAGAAGGAGAGGGAATTTTCCAGGGAGCCCCCTCTCCTGATGAGTTCCTAACCTCTTTCTCTGTTTCCTCCTCAGATCATCTCTGGTCAGCAGCTGCCCAAGGTGAACAAAAGCAAAAACTCCATTGTTGATCCCAAGGTGACGATAGAGATCCATGGTGTCCAACAGGATAACAACAAGAAACAGACCAAAGTCATTGAAAACAATGGTAAGGGGTTTTCTTCCGAGCTGTGCTCCCATGGGATAGTAACTCTTCCATGTCATGTAGCAGAGTGTTCCTTGCCAAGGCTGCTGCCCTGTGACCAGACCTGCCCAGGTTGCATGCAAGCCAGCCCACACTAAGCAGATACATGAGGTGCTGTTGGACTTTGAGAGGTTCTTCCCTCTCTTCTCTCTCTAAGACATTTGGAGACAGAAATTCCCTGTAAAACAACATCAGCCATATTGAGTTGTTTGAGGCTGGCTGCTGGGTTTGCAGAGCTAGAGCTTTGGAAGTGCTCTTTACCTCCACAGAGTTGGGTTTGACCTGGGCTGCAGGGAGTCCCACCATGATATTCCCAGAGAAGGCTTCTTGTGGGGCTGATTTTATCCTGAAAGTGTCATGACGTCATGAAAGATTGAAGTTGCATGGGACTTTGGATGTGTCTGTTCCAGCCCCTGCCTAAAGCAGGACCATACTCGAAGTTTACTCAAGTTGCTCAGGATATTGCCTAGATGAATTTTGAATATCTCAAAAGATGGAGGACCATTTCAAATGTGGCTGTGACTTCCCTCTGTGCAGGGAGGGTCTGAACATTATGGCCTCCTGCACTAACACATACACACACACATTCTGATTTTTTGCCTGGAGTAAGAGCCAAATGCTAGAAAGCTGATGCAGATTTTCCTCCCTGCTAACAATGTTTCCCTTTTCCTCTTTCCTGTTTGAGTAAATCTGGCCTGGCTCCTAAAGCTCACGGCCATTTCCGTCACCTACAATAATTCTTATAGCCTGTCAAGTGAAAGTCGTGTAGGGAACATTTCAGAACTGCCAGGCCTTTTCCTCAAGGCTGCTCAGCATTCCCAGTCCTGTTGCCAGCCCTTGGCTGGCTGGAGCAATACTGGAATGATGGTGGAGCGATACTGGAGGGATTGTTGTCCAGTGGAAAGTGAGTCAAACAATGAAAACATCCATGTTGGAAAGAGGCAGCTGCAGAGAGGGGTTTGCATTTCATGGGCTGAGGTTTCAGATGTGTGATCACACTTCAACGGCTCACCTGGTTTGATGTTTTACAGCTGGACTCGATGGTCTTAAAGGTCTTTTCCAACCCGAATGATTCTATCATTCTGTGTCGTTGGGACTGAAGCAGGGGCTGTGGGACAGATTGGGACACAGCATGATCAGGACACAGACCATGGAGCTCAAGAGGCTGTAGGAACCTGCTGGCTCAGCATCTCTATCTCACTGTGGCTCTGAGATGGGCTGAGAATCCCCCTCAGATTCCACTAGAGTGAAGCCTACTGTCCCAGGGCCAGTGACTCTCCCTCAGCTTTCATGATTTCTGCTCCCATGGGATGAGCAACACTTTGTTCAGCAACAGGTTTTTTTCCCCAAGGATGAAGAGTCTGGAGCAGATGTGTTTTGTGTGAACAGTCCAGTTGATTTAATCATAGAAATATGATTAATAAAGTACACCAATGCAGCACAGGTATTGTGCTATGGCACAGTCCTCAGGCCCCTCTCAGCACCTCCAGGGCCAGCTGAAAGATCCCTGTCTCCTACTGAATCCCCCACAAACCCTTCATGACCAGCAGGGTTTTGCTGTCCTTGGTCTGCTCTGCACAGGCTCTGCCGATGGCAGCAGGTTTTCCAACAGGATGTCCTCTCCTCCTGTTTGCTTCTGGGGAGCGGTTTGTTGGAACTGCACCTCCTGTGACCTGGAGAGAGAGCACTGAGCTTTCTCTCCACCTCTTATCTGATGCCATGGTCTTGGTTTTGTTTGCTTTGAGTCTGAACCACATGATCCTTATCAGACTTGATGATGGTTTCTGTAATCAGACACTCCTCTTTAACCTTTCTTGCAGACAGGGGAAATGAGGCACGGAGTGGTGGTTAGATGGGTGTATCTCAAGAAGCTGGAGAGGCTTAAGGCCTCAGGAGTCCGTCACAACACAAAGACAGAGCTCTCCTCTCTCCCCTGGTTTAGGGCTGTAAAAATATGCAACTGGTCCAATGGCAAGCAAAGACATCCATGTACCAGATGGTACATGGAGCAGAGCTGAGTTCCCCTCCATCCTGCTCCTCACTGCCTTCTGGGACAATGGTGCTGAGGTCTGCAGCGAGCAGCCTGAGCTGAAGGATTTATTAATACCAGGGAGCAAATGAGTATTGGAGCTGGGAACAAGGCTCTTGGCACCTCCTAAGACCCCTGGCCTGGGTCAGATTAGGTTGGCTTTCAGGCAGAGTCTCCACTGATTTGCAACACCTCTGACCACCATCCTTACCTGCCAACATCTCTGATATCCTTGTCTGTGTTGTCCAGGCTTTAACCCGAAATGGGACGAAGAGTTTACATTTGACATAGAGATCCCTGCACTTGCCCTGGTTCGGTTTGTGGTGGAAGACTTTGACATGTCGACCAAGAATGACTTCATCGGGCAGTACACCCTTCCCTTCACGAGCCTGAAGCAAGGTAAGGCCCTGTTCCCTGTTCCTCACAACCACTGAACCCTTTGGGAAGTTCCAGTGTCCTGAGTGTTCTAGATTCATCATACCTCAGGTCAGAACAGATTATTTGGGCAGCTGATAACACTGTCTCTAGGGAAGGGCCCCCCTTGTCCCCAGTGGCTGTGAGCATATCAAAGCCTCTTGGATCTGCCTGTTCTGTGGGATACTGGGAGCAAAACACTCTGAGAAAGGGAGATGTTTTTGCAGGGTCTTGGCAAATGTCAGCAAATGTTTTTCCAGCTGGACTAAAGGCCACTTTCCATCTGTGCCTCTGCTTCCAGGTTATCGCCACATCCATCTTCTAACCAAGAACGGAGACCCGTACTCCTCCTCCACCCTCTTTGTGTACATCAATATCCAGGACTGTGATTAGCAGCTCGGCTCCTTCAGGGCACAGTGAACCTCGTTACAGACCTGGAAGGAATTCAGTGTGTGAACTCTGCCAATGTCAGGGTCCTGCCAATCCCCAGCACCTTCCCTGGAGCAGCACACGGTGCTCCGTAGGACCCCGATGTGAAACAGCCATCGACCTTCTCCCTTCTGCGTGCTGGAAACATCCCACTGCTGCTGTTGAGACGAATCCTTTTGTACCTGTTCGACCAATCCAGCTGTGTTTTTAGTTCACTTTATTTAGATTTTTTTAATGTTGCTTTTAGCGAGAGGATAGAGACTCCTTTTTAGTGAAGTACAGCTCTTGGGTTGGGTTCAGTCAGACATCTGGACAAAACACCCAACATCTGTGCCAGAAGAAAAGTCCACCATTGGCACTGCAATCAGTGGCCAGGCGCCAGGTGACTTCTTGCAGCTGCAGGTGTCAGCCATCTTTCACCATATGAAGTCTTAAATGGGGACACGATTCCCCCCTTCCCTGTTACAGATTAAAAAAGAAAGCTGCACTACAAAGGCCCGTGTTATGTAACTCGGCTTTCCTTTTGTGTTGTAATGAAAAATACATGAACACTACCCTGCCTGTGTGCCTGGCTCCCAGCCAGGCTGCTTTGCATTCAAAGGGGCTCTCACCCTGTGAAGGAGAAAGGAGCTGCTGAGTGGCAGATTTCCCTCTAACCCAAAGTGAAACCCCGCTCAAAAGGGACCTCAGAGAACACCTTTGCCGGTGACACATAGAAACACACTCGACTGACAGTAGGGATTTTTTTTTTTTAATGCAATAAAACTGCGTGTTTTTATAGAAAAATGTCATTTTTTAAACACAGAGGAAGTGGCAGTGGATGTTGTAAATGTTAGCCGGTCCCAGTTGCACTGTAGAGGTAACCCAGCACAAACACACAGGAGTGTTTTGAACAGCAACTCAGTATTTATGGCAACGAGTGATTTTTTTTTTTTCTTCCAGTAGAACTACAGAGTTAAGGGAATATTGTTGAAATAAAATAATATATATTTTGAAATGCCACCTATGTTACTAACAATGCATTAGACTATTAAAAATTTAAAAAAATTCTGGAAGAGTCCAGTTAGTTGTCACTATTTGCCTCTTTGTCGTACTTGAATGCAGCACACATGAATTTGGAGATAGACCTGCTTAATTTCTTAAGTTATCAGGCTTTCTAGGGTTTTCAGTCCCTGGTGGTGGAGAGGACAGGCTGATACCAAAAATGTTAATGTCTTTTTAAACCTAATCCAGTCAACTTATTTTTTGAGTCCAAAATAGCCTGGATTTAGTGATCCTTGGGCCTGCTGTGAAGCTGGGTTTCTTTTACTCCTCTGTGGAGTTTGTTATGCTTCAGTAATCATTGCTGGACACATTGATTTTTCCTCTTCACTACAATATTGTGAGATGTTGTAAACTGTTGCCAAATTAAATGTGAATTATATCCACACCTCAAAGGCTCGTATTGCGTTAACAGCCAGTGGGTGGTAGAATCCAGGAGTGGAGAGGCCAGAGAGGCACAGCAGAGTGTCCTGCAGTGACATGGGCTCTCTCAACTCACCTCTGGGATGGGGGCATGTTGTTGGAGGCACATTTGAAGGCCAGGGCTGGAGCCAGGCCTTGACTCCCCCCCAGGGACAGCCGGTGTTCACAGTCCCTGCTCTCAGTGTGCTCTCAGCATTTCATTTTAAGGAGCAGTGGGATAAAAAGCATGGACAAAGGACACCCAGGACTGCCCTGTGCCATGCAGGGAGCTTGCACCATGCAGTGGGAGAGCAGGCGTGGTCAGAAATGTTCCTGCCCCCCTCCCTTGTGTCAGCACCAGCTCTCACGGGGCAGGTTAGAAAGAAATTCTTCCCTGTGAGGATGGCGAGGGGCTTGTACAGGTTTCCCAGAGGAGTTGTGGATGCCCCATCCCTGGAAATGTTCAAGGCCGGGGTGGATGGGGTTTGGAGCAAACTGGTCTAGTGGAAGGTGTCCCTGCCCATGGCAGGGGGGTTGGAACTGGATGATCTTTGAGGTCCCTCCCAACCCAAACCATTCTGTGATTGTTATTCTGTGAAGTCATATCAACCCACTGGGTTGGCTGCAAACACATTATTTGCATTTTTTGGGTTGCAGGATTAGATTTCAGTTGGATTATTTGAGTTAAAGCCCTCACTTGCCTGCTGTGGCCAGCAATAGGAAAGTGGGGGAGAGGGTGTTGGGAGAGGTGTGGGGGCAGGACCACACCATCCAGGGCCTGGGTGGGCTTAGGTGGATCACAGAGAGGCTGGGTTTTCCTCTGCCTGTTGCACACTTAAATAAAGTCAGGCAAGATCCATGGGAAGAGAAAACACCCCTCATCAGGTAGGAACAGTTGGGGGAAAATACTGGAACCAGATGGGAACGTAGCTGAGATGGAGATGGGACGGAGCAGAGCACGATGAACAATTCTATGAGGTCTCCTTCCCAAAAGGAAGGGATGTGGTCCATGTCATTATCAAGGAACCTCATCTCTGAGCATATTAGAAAGTGTTGGAGCCCCACTGTAGGGGAGCTTTGAGGAAAAGAGCAGCAGAAACAGGTCATGGCCCACCAGATGCCACAGCAAAAGCAGCAAACGGCGTGAAAAGGAGGATGTGGGTGAGGATCTTTCCTTTAGAAATCAGAGGCAGAGAGTAAAAACCACTCTGCCATGAGAAGAGGAGAACAGCAGTAGTTTCCATCAGGCCCAAGTGTCAGATGGATCTATGATCTGTAAAATCCCATGCAGGTTTCCTACTGCTGGCAGGAGTGCTCTGCTTGTGTTGGTGAGCATTGTGGCTGCAGGAATTAAAGCAATTTGTAGCACACTGACCTAATCTCCCTAATCTGACTATAGTTTGGCTGCTCTTCATTTGATTGTGTGAAGCTCGTTAGGCCCACAGTCGGGGCTGGTAGGTGGCACTCCTGCAACTTACTGAGGAGCACATGCAATTCCTTAATTTAGGAGCTGGCAGGAGCGTGGCACAGCGGGGTGAGGCAAATATTGCTGCTTCCAGCAGTGGCAATGGAGGCTGAAACATGGATAATGTGCACTGATTGCACCTCATGTGAGCACAACGGGAGCAATCACACAGGTAATTCGGCTGATTTGTGTCTCTGCTTGGTGCTTAACTTACTCTGCACAGGCAGTTTCAATGGGTTTTGGGCTGAACCCTCAAGCAGAAATGGGCAAAAGTGGTGGCAGGAACACAGAGGTAAATGATGGGGTTGGGGCTTATATGAAGTAACTGCCAATTCTTAAACACAGAGATCTGTCCAGAAGACCCCATCACCTGGAGGTCCCGGCTCCAGCCCAGCCAGATGGTGACACTTCAGTGCAATGGTCCTGGGTTTTGAGTAAGAGCTCTTTGCTCCTCCTCAATGAGGAGCCTGCAGCTCCTCAGCTCCATCCCCACACCCCCGCAGCAGGGGTGGGCAGTCAGGCACTGCTGCTCATGGGCAATGGGAGGCTTCAGGAGAAGGCATGGGCATGGGGAGACAAACTGTCCTGGCTGTGGTGTCAGGGAACAGAAGGGGCCCCATCTCCTCAGTTCTTTTTTTTCAAAAAAATCCAGAATTCCACTGATGACCAGGTGTCTGAAGGATCTGTAGCACTGCAGAGCTTTTATCTACTGTCATCCTACCCCACGCGCTGATCAAGGACACTTAAAAATGCTGCTGCTGGATGTTTATTTGGAATCACTGGTCAGGCTGGAAATGGAGTAAAGCTGCAAAACCACACTGTCTGAGTTTTTAAACAGGTATTTCTTCCTTTAGGTTACAGTTGTATCCCTTAATCACTGATCACTCTCACATTTCCTGCCACCCTCCCTAGTCAGAGCCAACAGTGTGGACCAGGCACCCCTCAGCCCCATGGGCATCACAGGGATGGAGCCCTGATAAAACCTTCAGCAGGACATGCTCTGCCTCAGGATGTACCCAAAACCCTCCTGGCTTCCTCAAGCCTCTGGTCTTCGGGCAGGTGGACTCTCACATTCACCTGGCTGAGCTCAGGGAGGCCAGGTGAGATTGCAGATGCTGTCTGAATGAGGAAAAAGTAGATAGAGTCTTGCATGGCAGACAAAATCAGCATTTGTGCGTAGCCCTTGAAATAGATCAGCTAATAAACATATTTGTAATAAGTGCTTTTTTTTCCGAACCAGGTTCCCCTGTGTTTTACCTGCCCTGGGATATCTATGCCTGTTAGTCTACAACTGATTCTTGCTGTTCTTTGGTGGGTAGTTTTTCTACAAGGTGAGAAGGGGAAGAACTGTCTGGTGTCACTCCATGGACTACTCCATTGGACATCTGGCTACTCCATTACCTTTTTCCCAGCCTCAAGGCTCCCCCCTCTATCCTCTTAGGGGTTCCCCCTCCTTTCCCCACCCAGCATTTACACAGCAGCTGCAAATGGCCTTTGTCTTGCCTAATCTTAAACTTCTACAAACGAAGGGATATCATGACCTTGTGCACGTGGCGATTTGCAAAAGGGAAATGAAAGAAGAGGCTACAATACAGTTGTGTGGCACACACTTGTCTTCGTGGCTATCAGCAATAAAGTGTCGGGAAGAGGCAAAAACATCCTGCCAAGCTGTTCCAGCAAAAGGTTTCGCCTCCTGGCATTCTGGGTTTGCAGGAAGGAGCCATCCCCTGAGCAGTGGCTGCTGGGATAACTGCATTGGAGCTGGGCCTGGTTGGGATGTTGGGCTGGGTTCGCTGAGCAAATGCCTGCTCTTCTTCCCTGCAGCTCCTAAGAGGGCAAGGGTTGGTCCCAGAGTCACTGGATGCTGGATGGCCCCTGCGGTCTCAGAAGAGTCCACACTGTTTCTTCTCGTTCTGCTGCTTCCATTTGGGCATCTGGTAGAACTCCTCCTTGGACTTCCCAAAGATATCGTGGAAATCGGCATCGGAGAGATAGAACTGCAGCAGGAGGAGAGAGCAAGGAGAGGTCAGCTTTGGCTTTTGTAGAGGCTGGGACACCTCCATAGGCTGCATCCCTTCCTCACCATGCCAGTGCTGATATCTGACTCCAGGCCAGCAGCTCCTGTCCAGCTGCCTGTCCTTGTGCTGGGAAGTGGAACATCCCAGCAACTGTTCCTCATCCCACTTCCCAAAGCACCAGGGGAATAAAAGCCCACCAGCCCAAAGGGATGCTCTGGTTTTGAGGATTTAGCATGCTTGTGGCTGGAATTCAGTCCCTGCTAATCATTCTGTGGCCAGGACAATTTATAGTCCATCAGAGAAGTTCTGCTGGCCAAAGTTTTGGGTGGTTTCTTAGCAAGTGATTCACAGTGAAAGCATCTCCCTCTCACTAAGTTCCCTCCCCTCAAATATTCCATTGTAAATGTTCACTCCCATTGCTGGAAAGACAAATGGGTTGCAGATAGCAGGGTCATCAGGAATACCAAGAAAGACCCTGTGGGAAGTGTAGGCTGAGTTTTTTCCTGGCATTTTGGGCAGAAGAAAGAGCTCATGTACAGCCCAGCTGTAGATTTGTGTCTCTGGCTGTGGGTGTTGGGCAAGACATGGGTCAAACATGGGTTGCAGGGAGTAGAGGGAATCAACCCTGTGTCTCTCCCATCAGCTTGCTTGGACCCAGCTACAGACATTGCCAAAATCCTCGGGCTGATGGGAAATCTGAGATGTGTCATTTCTCCTGAAATTGCAAATTGCTGAGATGCAAGGTTTCTGACAAAATAAAAAAAAAAATTAAATTAAAAGATTAAAAGCAAAAAAAAAAAAAAAATTAAATTAAAAAAAAAAAAGAAAGAAGAGGAAAAATATCCCTTCTGGAAGGAGTTTCAAATGAAAACATTCACCTGCAGCCCAAGCAAAATGCAAATCCTGGCTTCGTTCTCAGCTGTGTCAGCTTGTCCCACAGGAATCCTACTTTAGATTCCTCCAAGGACAGAGCAAAACAACCCTACCAGAAGAAAGCATTTTATATTTTCTTTTTAAAAAAATTGCTACTTAAAATTCATTTTTGGGCCACAAAAAATAGAATTACTTCATTTTAGGGTAAAACCACCACAAGGTGTCCCTGTCCACGGCAGGGAGGTTGGAACTAGGGGATCTTTAAGGTCCCTTCCGACCCAGGCCATTCTGTGAGTCTGTGAATTTCCTCTCACGTGAAGCTCCTCCTTTTGATGAGACCTGTGTGTCCAGCCAGTATCTCCTTGAGTCTGAAGCAGCACTTTTTATTCTAAAGTACTACTACACTTATCCAACGAGTAAACTTCCAGGTTAAGCTACAAAGGCATCAAACCAGCAATGCTGTCACCTCTTTTCTAGTGGGATCCACACCCTCTGGAAGTTCATCCACCGTCCTGTTCATCAGCACCTCTCGGGAGTAAACTCCTTCACCATTGGGCATCAGGGAAGGGCTGCTGTTGCTGTTGTAGTTGCTGCTGTTGCTGTAGCTGTTGCTGTCACTGTGGTTGAAGTGGGATTTATACTCCGAGGAAGCATTTGGATTGCTTGAACTGGCCAAGCTGGTCACGCTGAGGGTCCTCTTGTTCAGGCTGATGTTGTTAAGGTCCTGCCAAACGGAGGAAAACATGTCAAGACAAGATGCTCTGGTAGAGCAAGTTGGGGATTATCCCAGGATATTTCTCTCCATTGGGGTTGTGGGGGACTATTTCTGGCACAGACTATCTGTAGCTCCAAAGCAGCGAGGAGAAAGGCCCAACTAAAGCATTAGTCCAGCACCTCCACAAATGCTACACCTTGATGTTAGGACTGCTAAAAGCACACACTAATGAGAGCTCTTAGAAATAGCTGAGGATACTTACAGCAGTCTCATTCTTCTCAAGATAACATCAGGGGAAGGTACATGTGGGAGGACAGAAGGTGAGATTAGATGTCTACCATGTCTAAAACCTCGAAACTACCTGCATACCCATCCTTGATGGGCCATCTCTCCTCATCCAAACCTGCCACTTCCTTCCAGCCTTCATCCTGACCGTGCCCAGGGAAGAACTGAACCATGTGACAATTGCATTTGGGACTGCTGGGACCTCATTTCCTCTGTGCTTTGGAGGATGCTCCACCGGGCTATGCCCTTCTTGACCAGGGGGCCCTTACCTGAGGTCTCAGGGGCTCCACCACTGCCAACTACTCACACAACACTTCACTGCCCACTCTTACAGCTGCACACACCTGTATTTGTTCTGCATTAAAGCAGCTAGGCAATGTTCTGCTCACAGATGCCTCCGGGCAGGTCTGGAAAAGGCCCAGGAGGTCTGGGTGTATTTATGTGTTATTTATCACATCTCCATCTGCTTTACCACAGAGGTGCACAGCTCTGATCCTGGCGGCCTGAGGTCCCCATCCCTGCTCTGACCCTGATGTCCTCTCCTTCATGAGAGCAGGCTGGGGGACGTGGTGGTGCTCCAGGTGTTCCCAACACAACTCACCACTTTGATCTCGGATATAGCTGACACATCTCCCAAGCTGTTCTTCATCTCCTCATAGGTCTTGCCATCCTAAAGGGAAAGAGAATTGTAGGAAGCATGGGCTGCCTTTAGCCCACGCTCCTGGTCTCTAACAGGGTCAGTAGACAACGAATTTTAAAGTCCAGAGGTGCTCACTGAGGTGGCAGCTCTGCAAACCTCAGCCCCTGGACTCAGGAGACTGTCAGGGCCTGAGCTTTCCCTTGAAAACAAAGAAACAAACTGACTTTAGCCCTTGCAGCTTTACAATAACAGGTGAAACCAGGAAATTTAAAAGACAGGTTTAGAGAGCAGAGGGCAAATGAAGAGAAATCATATTTACGGCTAAGTTTAAATCTCTTACATTTTAAATGAATCTTGCAATGCGTGAAAATTAGGGATCAAATGTTATTCCTTTTTTCCCCTTCCTTGAATCATTTACCTAAATCAACGGATTTTTCAAAGCCTCAGTCCCTGACTTTTTATAATTCGGTGCCATGTATTATGAGCTACCTGGTATTTATTGGAAAAAAAAAAAAAGAAAGGAATATACTGGATATATTGGCAAAGCTCATGACTGTGTTTTCCTAAGCAGCCAGGAGATGTCAGTTCTTAACAGAATCATCCAAGAAAGTTTCCCAACAAGAACAAACAACATGAACACATGGACTGCAGAGAAAACAGATTTAGACCCAAAACTGAGCAATGAACATACACCAGATGTTTCTGGGATGTCAACAGTTTGGATGACTTGTCTGTAGTTGCTGAATCTGCCTACAGGGGATATTTTTAGAGCCACATATTTTATGAGCTGCATCCTTGTTTTTCAGCAGTTCCTCAGAAAAAAAAGAACACCAACAAACCAAATCCACAAGTTTTGACCTTTGTTCTAAGCATCAGCATTGTTTTAAGGGTCATTGCTCTGGGAGTTGCTGTCTTATCTGTGCAGATCCAGCTGTCAAGACAGGCTCTCTACTACCACTAAGAAAGAAGATGCAAACCCAGATGCAGGAAATAAAATATCCCTGTAAGAGTTTTCCTGCAGTCCTGGGGGCCTCCACGCCGTCCCAGTGCATCGCTCCTTCCTCTCACCAACCAGAGTCCTGGTGAGGCTTTAAGCACAGGTCACATGAGCAAATCCCTACTCCACATTATGCTCCTAAAATTATTTGAAGCCCATGTGTTTGAAAGAGGAGAGAAAGTACTCTTTTTTTAATTCCCAGGCATCTCCTGGGGCAGGTTGCCATTTCTATGTAGCAAAGAGCTGGTATTTGTACATCAGGGTTTGAGAGGAAGGCTCATGTGTAGGGACCAAGGGTGACCTTGCTCAGGAGCTCCTGGGCTCTGATGGGCATTCCACAAACCTGAACATGAGACCTGTCTGCTCACATCTTTCATTTCACCACAATTCGCCCTTAAAGCTGGGTCATAAATTTTACTCTGTGGCTGCATTTTGAGAAATGAACATTTTTTTCCCCAATTTTCTTTATGATGGGGTGGGGGGAAGCTTCTGTCTTCACTCTGAACTTAATTTTAACACTCGCAGCCCTGACCCCTTTTTGGCTGAAATCACAAACATGATTTGGAACATGATCTTTTTTTAAATAAAAATGTGAATATTGTGAATTCAAGTGCACATATCTGAAAAAGACTCAGTTTCACCAAACAGGTACTTTTTGCCGGTGAAGGGGCAGGTGAAGCCGCTCAGGAACCAGGAACCTGCTGCTCAGACACCAGAAACTCGTGTCTCTGCCCATGGTGGGGGGGGCTTGGAACTAGGTGAGCTTTAAGGTCCTTTCCAACCCAAGCCATTCTGTGACTCTGTGAAGCTCAGGACATGTCCTAGTGAGGTTTCACTCCCCGTATCATACATCCACTGAGAAGAATGCCCTTTAAGCACTGCTGAGCCTGTGTGCATGCTCACCACAGGGCTTTCCCAGCAACTTACGCTCCATTTGTAGGGGTCCCAAGCGTTGAACCACCCTGTGAAGTTGAGGGGTTCGTAGCCCTGCTTCACCAGGATTATCGGGGTTGCCAAGTCTCTCCCTGCCGGATGGGTCTTGAGATACTCCTTAGCTGAGGCAATGGCCTCCTTCCTCTCGTATTCGTTGGAGGCTTTGCCAACCCAAAGGAAAATCTGCAAGGAGAGAAGGTTCTGGAGATCAGTGAGTCCTTGGGACCTGTGCAGATAGGGTTGTTTGTTCTCCCCTGCCAATGGCAGCAGAGATAAGATTGGAAACGTGCTTTTCCAATAGTCCCTTGTGACTTTGATTCCAGATTTAATTCCGACCAAGAAGGATTTTGCTTCTGAGACGGGCACAAAGCATAAATATTTCAGGTAACAGCTCTGCGTGTTTCAAGGTAGCTGAACCCTGTCCTTGCATGGATCCACTTCAGAAAGAAAATTCCTGGAGACAGTTTTCCATAACCTAAAGCAAGTCATCACTACTGGTGCTGGGAAGTGAAGGGGAGTGTTTTTGGGTGCCACCTCCTTGTATAAGCTGGAAAAGACCAGAGCAGGTCCAACTCTTCTCACCTTGGAGGAAGGCATGGACCAAGTGTCTCAATTTTCACTTTTCTGAAAGAAGTCTGGCAATGCTGCCTCCCTCACCTGTGCTGTCCCTGGGTGAGAAGAACTGGATGTCCATCCAAGCACCATGAAGGGTTTGGAGATGGGACAGAAGGCATATCACCCTTGGTTTCACACTGAGTGATGGATTCAAACCAATTAAAGCCATAACCTGTTTGAAAATACATCTGGGCAGAAGGGGAGGGAGACCTGTGCTGACCTCTTCCCATGTGTCCAGCAGCATGACATCATCTTCATCCAGGTCCTCCTGGCAGAAGCCCACCACCTCCGTCATGATGAACCGGCCCGTCTGGTTGGAGCACTCGAAGAGGCGAGGCTGGTAGTGTGTGATCTGCTCTTGGAACCTTCCTCACGCATGGCAGGGGAAGAAAAACCGAGAGAGAAGGAAATTTTTCCCTCGTGGCCTCCTGCAGGGCCCTGATGCTTCCTTCATGGCCTTGAAGGAAGGGGTGGAACACTGCAACAGCCATCTGAGGTCCTGAAAGTCAGATCTCAAGGGCAATTTTAATGATTTTTAAAGGTAACTGTTTCTCCACCCAAAGAGGGCAAAAGCAGAGCCCTTCTCTCATTGTGGAGATGAACCTGATGTCAGGTGAAACCCAGATCAGATCACTTGGTTGCAAAGGAACCCATCACCTGCCCAGAAGGCTGGAGAAATCCAGGTTGTTCACAGGCAGGCTCCAGTCTCATGAGTCTTCTGGGGCTGCTCATAAAGCTAATGATGGCTTGAAATGGAGCATGTGGTTCCTGTAGCCCTTATGATGAGATATGGGGTGAGTTTACTGTGGGGAAAGGAGGATGTAGCACATCCTTGTCTGCAGGGTTTGGATCTACAGCTCCTACTACACAGAAGGCCTGAACCAAAATCTAAGGAAGAGTCATCTCAGTCTGGTTTCTGACCAAGCTTTTGGTGATATTCTGACCTTGTGCTCCTTTTAGTGAGGACACTATCCTGCCAAGTTTTGATCCCTGGCTTAAAGTTCCCTGGCAAGGCCCAGAGGAACAAGCAGGTCACTATTACCTCTTTTCACTGGCATAAGGTGCTTTGCCTCCCAGAGCTTCCCAGAACTCTGCTGGCTCTTGTCCTTCCAAAATGGTGTGCTTGTCCCGTCTGGAAACGATGTCAGCTACCATCTTTGCCATCTCCCGCTCATCTCCGCTGCATCCCTGTGTGCAGACCGTAAGATTGAGGTGGAATTAGGGTCAGACTGGCAAAACTTACCTGTGGGGGAAAGCTGGCTTGGTCCTCTGGAGAGTTTTAGACCTGCTTGAAAGCTTTTGAGCTGGTCACTCAGAACCCATTTCTAGTCCTTGAAGGGACATTCAGTGCAGTCTAGAGCAAAAGTCACAAAATGCCAAAATGCTTTTTGTTGGAAAATACATTAAAGATCATCTTGTTCCCACCCCCTGCCATGGGCAGGGACACCTTTCACTAGACCAGGTTGCTCATATCCCCATCCAACTTGGCCTTGAACACCTCCAGGGATGGGGCAGCCACAACTGCTCTGAGCAACCCTTCTGCTTCAGTTTGATCCACCACCTCATCCTGAAACCTGTGACTAAAACAGGATAAATGAACATCCTGGCTTATTTCTTACAGTTGGAAAATCTGGGGTGATTTATTCATCTGAAAGCTGTATGAACATCTAAATTAAGGTGAGGCTAACTACAACTTAAGTTGTCTTTGTAGAGGCTGTGTTCCTCCTGATTCTCCACAGATGGAGCCTCTGGAGCCTCCTGGGTGCACCTTTCTCATAGAACCACAGAATCACTAAGATCAGAAAAGACCTCCAAGATCATCAAGTTCAACCATCAACCCAGAACCACCGTGTTCACCACTAAACCATGTCTTTGCATGCCACATCCATATATTTTTTTTAATACTTCCAGGGATGGTAACTCCCCCACTTCCCTATCAACCCCTTTTGTGAAGAAGTTTCTCATAATATCTAATCTAAACCTTCCCTGACGCAACTCAAGGAGGCCATTTCTCCAATCCTTGGCCACCTGCCCAAGGGTTCACCTCCACAACTCAGTGGAGGGAGGAGACTCAAGCCCCACATCAGCAATTTCAGATTTCCTTCAGCCACCTCCCCCGGTGTCTCTGCAGCCTCACCTTCCCACACCACAGGTAGCAGACTTGGCTGGTGGTCAGCAGGAAGACATCGTTGGAGTTGAGGGAGGAGGCTCTGGCTGGCACCTCTGTGGCCTTTGTGTTCACCTCATCCGTGCCCCTCACCTGGAAGAGGCGGATCGCTGGCTCGGGAGCGCTTTTCTGAGCCCGGCTGGTCCCACCCTGCAGGGGAACAGAGGGAAGGATGGTGCTGGGAAGTGAAGAGGAACACACAGATCCAGGGTGCCACTGATTCAATGAAGGCTTTTGTGCTCACAGCCCTTCCCCACTGCTGCAATTATGGACCATGCTCCTGTGAGGAAATCCAAACACATTCTGGTCCCAGGTCAGAATGAAACCCACATGGCAAAACTTCCACTAATTATGGAGTCTTGATCAGCTCCCATCAAGATGCTGAAACTCCATGTGAGCAGATCTTATTTTCTGTAAAGCATTTGGCATGCAGAGTGGGCAAGGCAGCTGGACTCTGATTTCCAGCTGTGCTCAGCTTAGCTCAACACCCACCATGGAAGCTGTGTAGTGGAACCAGCACTGACAGCTGAGGTAATCCCCCTCCTCCAAAGACACTTGCAGTGTCTCCACCACAGATGTCAGCAGCCACAGCAGCTAGTGAAGTGGGTTGGTAGTTAACACGATATAATTCAGTGAGGGACGATTTGAATTGTCAAATCATGGCTGTAGGATATTTTGGAGGACCCTCTCTGGATGGCACTTTCTGTAAATCACAGGGTGATTGCCTTATTCTAACTCTGCAGAGTATTTTGGGGTAGAGTTGGAAAGAACTACACACATCAGTGCTGGAGCTCAGGGGTGGACAGTGGAGTCTGGGTCAGTCCAGGACTGTGTTTACACAAACGGTGTTCACACTACTTGGGAAGTACTAGGAATGTTCCATCTGCCAGCCTGTGCAGACCTGGCAAGCTCCATTCCTGAGTATCAGCCCATGTTTTTCTGGATTATTTCCATTGCAGCTGCCAAGCCATCGCTGGTGCTTCCCTTTGCCCACACTCACAAAGCCACGTTACCTCGTAGATGACCAGCTTGCCCTTGAAGATGGCCAGGAAGTGTCTGGGCTCCTTGCCCATCGTCACCCGCACCTGCACGGCCTCGTCCCCATATTTCTTGTCCAGCTCGATGGCATTGAGGGCACAGGCAGTGATTTCATCCACAGAGGCGTGGCGGCCCTGGGGAACAGAGAGGTGACACGTGGGATTAGAGGTGACACAACGGAACGTCTTGCCAGTTCCAAGCATGGAATGTCAGAGTTAAAACTTCCAGATATTTAAATTTCCCTCACATTCTGGTTTTGCAGACTTTAGCATCCCATTTTTCAAGTTTCCTTCTGCATTCCACGGGAGGGAAATAATATTTAAAAAAGGAAAGCAGAGATGTTCATATATCCACAAAATTCCAGGAACTGAGGCTTTAAGGGACAGTCTGACTTCCAAGTTTGACCTGAGCATTGTAAGCCCCATAATCCTTCACTCTGACTTTGCTGGCTCTCAGCCTGATGCCAGCATGGGATCAGTGTCCATGCTGCCTACAAAGCTCAGCTTGAGACATTTGAAATGGACAACTGATAAGCAAAGGGTACCTGAATTCTTCTGGATGCTTGAGTTGGGATTTTTCTGTGCAACTGCTTCCTTCAGCTTTAGGCTTCTATAGCAGACACAGGACAGTCCCTTCTGCTCTAGTTTGACCTACCTGCCACATGTAGAGGACATAGTGGGGCCTGCCTGATCTCAGGTAGGTGTACAGGACCAGGTAGCAATCGCCCCCATAGAACTGCCCGTATGTCTTGGGATTCACTGGCTGCATTTGCAAGTCCTCAATCCTCCACACCTGGTAAAAGAAACATCTTGGTGAGCAGCAGCGGAGTCAAGGTGAAGACAGAGCACAGCCCTGTTGCTAACAGACTCCTGAAGCTTCAGGCTATTCCCTCAGTTCCTGTCACTGGTCAGCAGAGAGAAGAGATCAGTGCCTGCCCTTCCCCTACCCCTTGTGAGGAAGCTGTAGACTGCCATGAGGTCTATCCTTAGTTTCCCCTTATCTAGGCCAAGTGATGTTTGGTAACACACTGATCATTGCACCCTCCATCAGAAAAAGGAGCTCTCTCACCTCGATCTCCCCAGAGGCATCATCGACCATCCTCTGCTCAGCTGCCAGCTCTGGCCTGGCATGGAGCTGAGTGGTGTCAAACTTCACCTGCTCCACCTTGGCTGTGTGCACCAGCAGAACAAAAACAAGGACCCAGTGAATGCACAATAACAGATAAACCCTCCACATCACCCTCACACACAACTGTCATACATGCAAGAAAAAAATGGTCCAGGGTTGCAAGAAGCCACCGGTATAAACCAGTGTTGATTTTTGAATATGCAAGAGCTCACATACTTCAGTGCTGACCTGTTACAGGCTGGAATTGGCCAGATAGTGTGTTCCAGTGATGACTGGCTGGTAAAAAATAGTAGTTGTCTCCTGACTGAAAATTGATAATTGTTCTCCAAAACTATAAATATTTTCCTCCTTTCAAAACGTTGGTTTCAGAAATAAAATGCCTACATTTCTCCAGAGAGAAACAGAGTATTTATGGACAGCACAGAAAGAAACAGAGGTGGAGAGAAAAGAGAGAACTTGCAAGGGAAAAAGATTTGTGGCTCTCAAGCTGTTATTGATGGAGACGTTCAGCATCACTGTCATCTTCCCACCACTCATCAATAAGTTCCTTCTCTTTGGTATTGTTTGCTCTCTGGGGTTAATGCATTGTAATATTCACTTCAGCAGTGTGATAAATACATGGTTTACACCCCGTGTAAATACAGCATCAATCCCCTGACGTCAGGAGAGTCTTGGATAGATGCCAGTGTAAACGAAATCAGAATGTTGTTCAACAGTTCCTTACCAGGGTCGGCATTAGCCCTTCACAACGAAAATGGGGAAGTCCTGCAAGTGTGAAATTTTGCACACGATTTTTCAGAGGGGAGTGACCGTCTGCCAACATTTACACTTAGAATAAGTGGCAGGTTGGCTCATACAAGAAGCCTCAGCAGCTCTGAATGTCAGTTGATGAATCCTCTGCATCTGCTGCAGAAGATGGAGGACACGAGGCACGGGAAGAATGTGCACCAGATTTTCAAGAAGCTGAAGGCAGGAGACAGTGTGAATGATGTTCCCTCGGCTGCTGCTTAGCACAGGTAGGAAAGACAAACGCAGGACCAATGTGCTCACCAATTTTTCCAGTAGTGTAGACTTTTCCCAGCCCCTGTGTTTCGTTCTTTTCCGTCCACCTCTGGAAGAGCTGTTTGAACATGGCTGACTCCGCTCCATCATTGATCACTTCCACGTTGGTGGATGAAGGATAGCCTTTGGCTTGGATAAAACCCTGGTGGGGTTGAGAAAGGTCATCAGTGGGGACACAGCAAGCTTTTTACAGACATGAGAAGAGGGATGTGGACCCAAACCAGCCTGAAGAGGGAATGTCCCTCACTGAACACAGTGGCTTGACCAAGGGCAGGATTCACCCCAAAACTTGCATTCAGAGTTGCAAACAGAGGTGACTGCAAGCTCTCACTGTAGTATCCATGTTTATTTCTGTCTTTAGAGCACTGAACCCTACCCCTACAGCCTAACCACTTGGATCACATCCTAAAATTAATCTCTACACAGCACCTTAGTCTTGAAGAAAATCTCACTCAATGAGTGTAGTGGAAAGCCTCCTCCTCTATCTCAAACAGCTCCACAGATGGTTTCTGGTGATGGATCTGGGAGTGGAGGGGAAGGAGCAGTGATGGCGTGTACCCATGATCCAAGAGCCTAGTTCAGTTCTTTGCTTTTCTCCAAACTTTTTGTCCCTCTCCAAACCAGGAAGATTGGTACATGACAGAGAGCATGCATGCCAAGGGAGAGAAGGGATGGAAGCAGTTCAGCACCCCAGAGGTGTGTTCTGAAGGGACTAAACACTCAAAAATCTTTTTTCTCAATTTTTTTCCCCCTAAACCCACATTATTTCTTTGCAATAGTGCTACTACTGAGTTAAAAGACCGCTTCAACAGAGGTGCTTGATACAAGAAGACACAAGAGAAGGAAGAAAATTATCTGTGTTCTGCCACAATGCCAAAATCCTTGCTCAGTTTTGGGAACTGCTCTTGTGTTTATCTCAGCAGGCTCTAGGATGACCAAACGTGCAGTGCTGACAGCCGTGGTTCAGGGAAGGAGCCTGACTGTGGCTTTCTGAGCATTCATCTTCTGCTGTAAATACTGCAGCCACACACTACCCCCCCGGGAAAAGCAGAGCAGATGGTCCTCCCAACCCTCCCACCTGCCACACTGAGAGAAAGAGATATCTTTTGTTCTGTGAGTGTAGCTCAGGGCCAGAGTTTGCAGAGCTCATTGCCTACTAAAATGGGCTTGAGTTAAGGAGCACAGAGGACAGTGAAACAAGTCCCAAGGCAAAGTTTTTTTAAGTTTTTCTTCTCTGAGACAATAGGTGCAATCTGTATTGAAGCTAGGTGTCTCCAGGTAGGACCTTATTGAATGTGGAACCATGAGGTTCAGTATCTCCTGGTTAGATCTCATTTAAGATGAAGCCATTTATGGTCTTCCCATAAGTAAACGGATAATCAAAAGCTAAGTTTCTTTGTAGCCTTCACTTCAACATGGCAACTTGTAAAAAAATACCAAATGTCTTACTTGCTCAGGCTCCCTCAAGGCTATTTTTTTCTTAGAGGAGGAGTTGAGGCATGATCTGCCAGAAAATAACCACATGGCAGCTCATCTGGAGGAGCCAGGGTGCTAGGCTGGTGTGTTCTACCCTGTCATGAGCCCTGGTCTTGCCTCAGGTTCACCAATCTGAATTAACAGCTGCTAATAGCAGATCTCTCTCTACCCAGTGGAAGAACCCCATATCACCTCCAAATTCACACACAGAACCTAGGCCCAGCCCCACTGGTGTTGTGGAACAGTTGTTAGCTGTAATGGAATTGCAGATGAGACCTATACATAAAAGGTCTGGCTTTTCCAGAGACTCCAAGTAAGGGAGTTTCCCCAATGACTTGCCCAAGGCACTACTCTTGGTTGGAACACAGGAGATGCCTTTTGGGGTCAGAGCAGTGTTCTGTGCTGCCTGGGACAGTGGCACTAGGAAATGCTGTTCAGAGAGCAAACGTGAGCTCAGTGGCTCATGTCCCCCTTCTCTCTCCCCAGCATCCACAATATTGGGCCATGGATCTTAGAGAGGATATAAGAACCCCTTTAATATCTTTCCGTGCACCTTTTGACCATGAATTTGTCTAATCCCATCTCAACCCTGCTGATATTCTCTGACTCCACCATCTCTTGAATCAACAAATTCTTTAACCAATTTCTTCCTAGTTTTAGTGTCAGGTTTTAGTCCTAGCACAATTTGATGACTAACAATCTTGTGTTTGCGTCATCATGCCTCCCTTAGACACATAAATTCTGTCTCTGTTATTACACAGGCCAGCTCCCCAAGACCTACACTTAATTGTAATTAGTGGCCAGATCCAGATCAGCACATATTAACCTCCCACGACATTGTTTGCACAGTATTACAACTCACCACAGCTCGGGTGAAGGCTGCTTTTTTCTCTTCTGGGCTGGAGGCTTTTCCTCTCCAAACGTAAATTTTGAAACCACCTTGGTCTAAAATGTAGCAGTCCTGAGGTGAAACGTGAAAAACAGGAAACAGAAAAAAACAGACGTGAAAAGCTCTGTGCAGGCAAAGGTCATCATTTGTAGCCTGCTCAGGCTGGATCCTTCTTGAAGATTTGGGTTAGACGCAGATCTGGCTCATTTCCCTGCCTTGCAGAGCCCTAACCCTGGTGCAACCATTAGCAGAGGTAACAGAGGATGGATTTGTTGTGGTTCATAAATGGACTACAGCTACCACCAACCCCACAGGGCAGGGGTTCACAGGTACACTGACTTTGCAAGCACACCTGACCCAGATGACTTCTAATTGTAATGAGTTAAAATATGTATTTTTTTTAGGCATTGCTCCAAGCTGGTTATAACTGTCTCACAGGTGATGTTCTCAGACCAACAGAAACACCAGCCCTAAAAGGGAGCAGCAGGAGAGGTGCATGCTGAAATATCACCCTCAGCCTGCTGTGCTTCAGCACTGCTGCTGGTGGTGCTTGTTTATGCCAAATCTGCTACTAAAGGAGCAGGAAAAGTCCAGTAAACCTCTTCTGCTTGACTATTTTGTGTCCCTGATCTGGAGCCAAAAGTGTTGCATTGCTGTGAAGGCAGCAGAATCCCAAACCCAAAGGGGATGAGATGTCTGCTGAGCAGCCCATCTGCAGAGTGCTGGTGCTCCAAACACGCTGTGTGACCAAAGGCTTCTCATTTTTCAGACTGAACTTTGAAAAGAAAAACGAAGGGTCCGTATGTCTGCAGAGGGAGACTGAGATTTAACAAGGCTGACACCAGGGGGAATGAGGGAGGGGGAACCTCGCAGCACAATCGTGTTTTGGAACGGGCTGGTTTGCACTGCAGAGAATTAAGGGTGAGCAGTTCTCTGCCAAATTTTAGTCAGAAGGAAAGTCTCTGTCTTCTGAAAGTGTTTGCACAGAGGGTCTGTAAGGAATCTCCTTCCAGGGTGGGTGACTGACACCAGCCACTTGCTACTGCAGGAAAACGTATCTCCCTGGTTTTCTAAGCAGAGTATTTATCTGCTCTGGATTCAGCAGAGGGAAGGCTATCCCTGAACATCAGGTATTAAGAAGCTTTAATTCCGTCTGGAATTTACTCCTGGTAGGCAGCTCTCCTTCACTCTGATTGCCAAGCCAATATAATCCTTGGCTGAGAGCACCAATTTGCCATCTCCGTTAGGAACAGCTCCAATGCACCACCTATCTCTGGCTGCTGAGCTGTCCTAAGGATGTCCCTGAGTGGGGCTGAGCTGTTCTAATGATGGAAGGAAACAGGGTATCCCACTGAAACAGGTGCTCAGCTGAAAACAAAGTGGGCCACAGCATCCTTTTCCCTGTGTAAAAGCCTCTGGCTTTCTCTCACCTCGTGCTGGAGCAGATCCTGTGTCAGGGGCCGGGTGGCAATCTCCTGTACCACCAGGTCATTGTCCTTCTCATAGACGCTGAAAGACACAGTCACCGAGCAGAGTCAGCCTTCACAGTGCTCGCTGTGAGGAAGGAAGGGGTTTGGGGCACATCCCTGGACTTACTGGTAGAGCCGGACGTTCGCTTTCTGCAGCTCATCCGCCTTCGTGTCCGGGATGGCATCTCGGAGCTCCCCACGCCTCTCTCCCAGCACCATCCTCATGATCTGCATCAGGTCTGGGGAGTCCTTCTCGTTGTCAATGATGCCAATCTGAGCACGGCCGCCCCTCTCGCTGTCCCTGATGCTGCGAGCCAGCGCCAGACCCTGCACAAGAATCAGAGGGGTAAGTCCTGACACAGACAACAAACTCACTGCCCCAGACCTGGAGCAATGACTGAGCCCAAGCCACATCACCACAGCTCTCTGAAGCTTCTAGTGCCCTCCAAATTTAGCTATTAAAAAAGCAGATGTGTCTGTAGTGTGTGATTATTAACTAACTTGTAGGCAAATATTGCTTGTTATAGTTGCTAGATGTTGCTCCCGCAGGGCACAGGCGTGTGAGAGCCACAGCAGGCGCTGCCCATGTGTGTGACTGTACATCAGCAGGTCCAACGGTCTTGTGGGATGGTCTGGGAGAGAGATGCACACACATGCTGAGGACAGTGAGGCAGGATGCTGCAGAGCTGCAGGACCCTGGGTGCCCCGCAGCGACATTTTACATTTAAATGCTTCAAGTGTTCAAAAAACACGGATGTCTTCTGTGAAAAAAGCAGCGTGAAATGTCAAGCAACTAATTAGGCTGAAATCCCCATTTTCCATTAAATTATTTTTTTCCCCACGACTCTTACTGCAACAGCTTTGAAAGGCGCCTCTGTTTATTAGACATAGGAAATCACCTGCTTGAGGTCTGAGATGAACCCAGTGGCCATCCCTCTACCTGCTCCCCCTCCTCTGTTCAGTGTTGCTTTATCTCTTCTACATTACCCACAGGATCTTCTCCTTTAGCCACGGAGCCCTGAAAAACCACATTCCCTGTGAAGCTTCCCCCTCTCTTAGCTCATCAGGGGACACCACGTGCAGAGCAGACCCACCTGCCTTTAAATATTATAATGACAAGCTACGAGTTTGGCCACCAGCCTTGCTGATGGCCCACTGATATATCTTGCTGTGTTACATCTCTGTATCTTGGTTCCTCTATCAGTAAAATAAGGATAATGATCCCTTTGCAAAGTGCTTCAAGAGCTATGGATCTGACCTATGAGCACCTGGGTTATGTATTCCTACTTGTCTCATACTGACCAAGCTGGAATTCCCTGTGATGGTGTAAACAAAAAATTAAAACTGATCTACCCCGGGGGTAGTCACTGCAGCTAAACCTGCTGGTGTTGCTGACTTTCTAATCCTACATCATGCAAACTATAGGGCACAGAGGGATGGAAATAGACCTCCTCAGAGGTAGCTGGATGACTTTCTGGGGAGAGAGCTAATGATGGGCCCACAACTGCCTGTGAAACCAAGCTGAGATCTGAGCCAGAAGAAAGCACTTCCATGGGCCTCTAAAATGAGCAGGTGAGGAAGTAGAAGTTTTATCATTATTTTCTCTGTTCATAGAATCATAGAATCAATCAGGTTGGAAAAGACCTCTGAGATCATCAGGTTCAATCCTTGATCCAACCCCACCGTGATTACCAGACCATGCCACATCCAGTCTCATTTTAAAAACCTCCAGGGATGGTGAATCCACCACCTCCCTGGGCAGCCCATTCCAATGTCTGATTACTCTCTCTGTAAAAAATTTCTTCCTGATATCCAATAATTTTCTTCCTAATATCCAATCATCTCAATGCTGCTGCTCTTAGTAAGATTTTCACTGCGCAAACACTGAGCATTTTTTCCCTCTTTTTTTTCTCTCCTGGCATTGAAAAATACTACCAGTAAACTAAGTGGCTTTGGCCTGTACTCACCCTGGATTTCTCAGCAATGCTGCAGCTGGGTCCATTCCACTGAATCAGCACTTTCCCAAGGTCCAGCAAGAAAACATCGCCCTTATTGAAACTGTCCCAGGAAAGCACTACCTGTCACGAGGAAATGAAACCATTTGGCAAGCTGAGGAGGACAAGAGCTGCAGGTGACAAATCACAGCCATTGCAAACCTGTCCCTGGGATGTAAGAACAGGTTTGCAATGACAGGCTCATCCTTCTGCCGCTCAGCTACTGGCTGAGCCCACTGGCTTCTCTCATGTAATACCAAACCCCTGGGTGAGGTCTTGAAAACTATCCTGGAGTAGAAGTCCTGGGGCAGGGATGAGATATCCAGCAGGAAAACCTGGCTGAAAATGGGTGTGGGAGGAGAGGCAAGGAGAAATGATCCATAAGAAGAGAAGGGTTTTCTTCTTACCTCTGTGGCTGACACGTGCTTCTTCCCCTTGACATGGAGAAGGCGCTTGATGTTGTACATGTTGGTCTCCACATGCTTAAATCCTGAAGCCACTCCTCCCTTCTTGTAGCTGTTTTGTAGCAGAGAATAAAGAGTTAGAGCTGGTTAGAAAATACATTCCCCTCTGTCCTCTCAGAACATCCCAAGCTTTTGGTGACAACTAAAAAATCTAGAGCAAAAATAACCTCAAAGTCCTAAAAAATGGACTGTGAAATGCTGTGTGGTCAGACCATGACTTCTCACAGTGTCCATCTGCCTCTTACGGGTCTTGTGTTGCTGCTCTGCATGGAATTACAGAATCATAGAATTGTTTGGGTTGGACAAGACTTCTAAGATCATTGATTCCAACCACTAAACATCCTAGGAGAAGATCAACAGGTAGGTGAGGGCTGGCAGTGGTAGCATAACACAACTGAACTGAAAATCCTATTAAAACCATGGCAGTGGCAACTCAAAATTGAAATGTTCCATAAACTTTCGATTAAAATATGAAGCAGACTTTGTAGAAAACAAACTTTCTGCTAATAATTGGTTTTCTCCAAAATAGTTATTCTATTAAAAGTAACTTAGATAGGAAACTGTTGCCATAAGCAGAACAAAATATTAAACAGATACAGGGCTCTGTCTTTCTCTCAGACTTTATCCCCCAAATTCTTTCTTCCATCTTTGAACACACACCTTGCAACAGCCACTGTTAGCACTGTATCACATCACTGCATGATGCCATCCCCTCCCTTCTGTGCAACTTTCACACCTTGAGAGGACACAACTCCCCAGGGAAGTCCCAGAGCCTTTATAATGGATTTTGGGCAAGTCTAACCCACTTCCACATATGCTAGACCCTTTTAGAAAACAGATCCATTGTTCATACTAGAGTAATAATTGACATGATGTCATTGCCATTTATGGGAGAAAAAGAGACAATTGCTGTTTATAGTTTTTGCCATGTGGGTAATATATGTATTTTATCACAGCTTGGGAGAGACTGGCAAATATGGTCAGCCAGTGAGTGATTCACAGCACTTTAGACTTCTTTAAGATATCCACAGAAGGATGCTCTGGTGATTAGTCCACCTGCCAAGATGTGGAAAGAGAAGAGTTTGCTTTAATTTCTCATTCTGCCTCAGACTTCCTGGTTGACCATAGGGATGTGGTTTAGACCAAGATGAAGTCCAAATTATAATTATTTCAGAGGCAGACAGGTTTCCAAATAGACTGTTTATGAAGGTCTGAATTTCAGTCCTTCATTGCTCCTTACTCATCCCTAGATGAGGTTAAAAGCACTTTTCTGTCTCAGAAAAGTTCTGAGGAAGCTCATGAGAGGTTGCAGAAATGCACAAAGCAGAGGTATCTCAAAAGCCAGACTGGGATGGAGGTATTGACTCAGGATGGGTTTTCATCTGAATTTTTTTCAGCTGTTTAAAATCAAGGCACTTAGGCTGTTTATTGCCAAAGAAGACCCTTCTGGAGGAGAGCTATTGGAATTCTTCCAATAACCCCAGCATGAGCAAAGACCACAAGATTAGATTCTTTTAGATGACAGAAGTTCAGAGTCAAACTTTCCTTCCACTGCAGGAGTATTACTCCCAGTATGAGCCAAATCAGCACTTCAAGGTGGATATTAGTCTGAAGTGCCCTGAATGGGCACTTTAATCCAAAATGCGAGGAGGAGAGGAAGGAAGACCCCAGGGTGAACAAGAGGGAGGTTAAGATGCAATTACTGAAAATATCTGGGAAAATGACCAGTAGAGACATGATTCCAGACTCAATGTTACAAACAATTGGTTTGAAAACGGGAAACCTTTGTTCTGAATTTTAACCAGCTTCAGTGCCGATACCCTTTTTTTCAGGTTTTTTTGAAATGCTGATGTCTCTGAGATGTAGAAAAGCCACAACCCACCTCGTTGCAGGGTGTTTTGAGCTACTCACATGATGCCGTTGCGGAAATAGCTCTGGAAGGTCTCAGACTCATGTCCCTGGACCTCCCGGTGCTGCACAGGGCTCCCCCCGAGCGCGTTGTCCAGCTGGGTGACGTACACGGCTGCAGCCCCCTGCTCATCCTGGGAGGAATCCTTCCCAATCCAGTAATGCAAATCCACAGCGGTGCCACGAGAGGTTCTTTTGGTCTGGGAGAGGTGGGAAAGACAAGTCAGGATGAACTCACAGTCCGCATATGTGTGTCTCAAATATCACCGGCCAAGGAGACCTGACAGAACCAAGTGACCACAGAGCTCTTTCCTACTTGTGCTCTTCTCCTGGGCAAGGGGAGAGAGGATGGAGCCTCAGATATTCCCTGGGAGCTCGGCCTGGAGCTCTCCTTAATTAGGAGAGCATTTATGGATTTTGGGTACATATTGAACCGAAGGATGTTTCTGTCTGATATTCTTTCATAGCTCTTTATCGAGGAAAGCCGAGGACCTGTGCAATTACAAAAATTAATGCGTTCAACCCGTCCCACTTTTGTGGAGTTTTATACTAAAACTTAGAGCAGATTCTTCTCATGGATCACCTTTTGAAATGGAATGCACACTCCTATTTATTTGCCTGGAGATACTACCCTTTCTTTCCTGTTGTCTTTCTCGTGTATCACACGACGTAGTAACACAAACTGCATCGGAATTCCTGCTGACTTGCAAAACAGGCATAACTCCAAACGAAGCTGAGCTGGTGTGTGCATGCTGAGATTCATCTTATTACAGAAAAACCCAACAGCCTAGAAAAAGGAGGCAAGGGGGATGAGGAACAGGTGTGCTTAGTGTTACATGAGCTGTGCCAGTTATTTTTCAGTGCCTACTGTGTTAAACCCCATCGTGGACGCCTGGGAAAGGCAGTAAAAGCTCATTTTGTAAGCTGGATTTGACACTGAGTTCTGTTTATTTGCTTTGTGCACACAGTGAAACACAGCAGAAGAACTTAAATAAAATGCAGTTCAGTTCCTCAGGCATAGATAATTAATTTGCGGAAAAATTGCTCCGTTCAATACATTGCTATTGAAGACGATCAAAGTTCCATTGTCCCGAGGACAACCCTTATTTGGGAAGACTCCAGTGAAGAAGCAGAATTCACAGACGAGTATTTTTACCTTCCTGTCTTCAGGGGCAAAGGAGGGTATTGGAATAATTAAGGGCTCTTCTACCTGGGGAAGCTGTTGCAACAGAAGCTGAGCCTGTGAGCATCAAAATCCATATTTATACTGACAGCTCCTTGCAAGGACACCCATATCCTGCTCTAAGCATGTCTTTGGGTGGTTGCAACCAAATCGATTTAGCACTCAAAAGGTATCATGAAGGCATGTGCATGGTGAATTTGAGCAGGAGATCATCCTGTGGTGCCACCCCAGCCTGACATACAGCAGATGTGCACTTGGTTATTGTGGGATAGTGGAGGCATTGCTGTTTCTTCACTGACAGGGGATGTTTGCAGGAGGGACACTCAGACCCAGGAAGTGGGAAATGCTTCTGGTTTCCACCATGTGGATGTTTTTTTTATACAATGGGATCTGGATTGATCTGTGCAGATGAAGAGATTTGGAAGGAATCCTAGGAGGTGGGTGTAACACATCATCCTCCCACCGAGCTTTGGGAACACAAGGCAGTTTGCATAGCCCACAGAGCAGGGTTGGTTCTCAGAAGTCCCTCATGCTTCTGCCTAACCTGGGTTCAGCCGGTTGCAAGCAGGTCTGGACCAAATTTGGGTGGGACTGATGACATGTCCTACTGGGGACATGAGAAGGGCTGTAGAGCCTCTCTGCTACTTACATGACACACAACATGGAACACCTTCATATCTCACATCACCTGCTGAAAACGAGACCCTCCAGCTGGCCACCTCTCACATCCCCAGAAGATTCCCATAAATCATGCAAATGTGGGCCTTGATTCAGTTTGCCAGGAATGCACTGACCATTCTTCCATGCCTGGGCATGACTGAGTCGATTAGAAGATAAACACTTTTAATGAACTGCTAAGTTAATGGTTCCCCCGGACTTCTGGTTTACTAAACAGACAGTGTTGTTGCAACAGCCACGCTCAGTTCATATCCATGATTAGATGGTGAACACAGGTGCACAACCACTTTAACCCACAGTGCCTTTGCCATCAGAGAGGGTACCTAGGAACCAAGTCAGAGCTAAAGAAAAAGGTTTGGACCAGCTGCCTAACACAGACCACTGTTTGCTAGTCTTACTTACATGCAGAATGATGTAACAGTCTCCTTCAAAAAAGGTCCCATAAGCCTTTTCAGGTACAGGAACCATCTTCATATTCTGTAAGGAAATCAGTGTTTGGGTCATTGCTGGAACTTAAGAGCCAGAAGCTGATGTGTGTGAAACAGGACAGCTGAGGTGTCACACTCAGGTGACAATCAGGATTTGGAGAAGGATGAACCAGCAGTGCTGAGGAAAGGCAGAATTGAGGACACTGATGTGCCCCTCACCCCTCCAGACCCTAATTGCACACTTCCTCTGGCTCAAGTGCATAATTATCCAGCCATGCCTGCCCAGCGCAGGTGCCTGGATGTGCCACCCACTAGTCCACGCTCAGCTCGTGGGCTGGAACTGGCCCTGTGGTTCCCTGAAATTAGAGATATGCATTCTTCTGGTGTCCTGACTTGTTTCCCAGCATACCAGCTTGACCCTCGTGAACCCACACAGCTCTAATTACAGATCCTCTGGAAAGCAGCTTAGTGCAGTGCTTTGGAGAGAAATGGAAAGGCAAAGATCGTGATATTTGGAACACAGATGGGACTTGCTGAGTCCCATTTGGAGATGTGTGTTGGATCCCCTTCCCACTGTTCCCCCGAGTGGACTTTGCACCTCAGTCTATACCCACTCTCATTGCAGGTTAATGGTTCCAATGTTCTTGGTGAATTGGGCCAGAGAGAGAGGCAGAATTGAGCACAGCCCAGCTCCAATCCAAAATCAAACACCTCCACAAGCAGAAGGTGAACTCAGAGGTTGCAGGATTTCTCCTTGTAGTGACCCAGAGTAAGGAAGACAAGAATGAAGTACAAAGACGCACCGTGGAATGCCTTTGTCACAGAAATAAGTGTCTTCCCCGTGGCAGCTGCTGGTATTGACTAAGGCTACCTATGGATAACCCATCTTCTTGGCGAAACGGGGAATTTCTGGTGTGCTAAAGCAGTCTTGCATTGGTTCCCAAAAGAAGCAAGAAAAGCCTCTGGTGCTGGAGGAAGAGTTTCAGTCCCACCACATTCCTGTTTCCTCAGTCAATATTATCATCCCCGTTTTACAGAGCAGGAAACCAAAACAATAACATGTGGAAAGTTTCATAGGGAGGCATTGGGTCTTCTATTTCCCACTGTATCTTATCTGTAAGGTCCTCTTTTCCCACACAGATTACTTCAAGAATACCTCTTCCATAAAACACCCCCCCCCAGACACGCAGAGGACATGTGCCATCACTGCCTCTTGTCATACCTCTATGCCCCATATCTGGAGTCCCAGCTTCCTCTCGATGGTTGGGAGATTTGTGTCACCGTCTGTCATCCTGCGGTCTGAGCTGGAAGGCAAAGGAAGAAGAAAAACCAAAATAACTATATAATTGGATACAGCAGTAGGTGTGCTGGTCAGCTGGGCTCCTCTGACTCACTGGAGGTTTAATACAGATCACTCACACCTCGATGTGTCTTTCTCTCTCTGATGACTATCAACAGTTAAGTGGGATGAACCCCCATTCCCAGGCTATCCATGCTCTTGGGGGGCCCAGCAAAGATTGGATAGGATGCTGCTGTTTTGGTGGGGGATTATTTTCCTCCAATGTGAATAGGCAGAAAGGATTCACCAGAGTGCTGGACTTCACCTCAGTACTGCTTTGTTCCCACCATGGCATGAGGGATGGAGGTGTGGCAGGATAGTCCACCCTGGACAGACCTAAAATCCAATAGTGCATACTATGCAAGCCATCATGCAGGCCATCATGCAAGCTATCACGCAAGTTCAGCTGCTGGCACCAGGCCCAGGTCACTGTCTTGGTGTTAAATTACGCTAAGACCATCCTGGTTCACCAGACTTAGAATATGCATCCTTTTTTTGAAACAAGATGTGACAGATAAGCGAGTCTGCGAGCTTGTAAATCTGTGACTCCATCATCACAACTATAAAATTTCCATATAGCAGATTCTTCCACATACTTCCTTGAAGTGTGGAGCCTCTCCTGCCTCTTCATGGTTACTCCCCAGGGGTTAAGAGAAAGAGAGAGATCTGCCCGCTATCCCATATGGTGAGTTATATCAATCTCTACTTAATGATTGTTTCTTTTGTTAGCTTCGATGCAATTGCTTTAATATAATTGTTTTACAGTGCACTATATTACTTTGTTATATAACACTTTACTAGTAGATTTTGAGGTTTTTGTTTTGTTTTGTTTTGTTTTTTTTTTCTTTCACACTGCGTAGTAAATAATTCTGATTAGGATCTTTCGTCTGTTCACCTGTTTGTTAATTTGTCATAATAAATAATTCATTTATATTAATCAATTTCTGTTTTGCCTTCATTAAAACCTGTGGGACAAAACGGTTTAATCACACCTCTATAATTCCTTTAAATTTAAACCATTTACGCAGTCCGGGGCTAAGATGGGATTCAACCAGACCTAAACCCTTCCCTGGAGAAGGAGTTTAGAAAGCAAGGGAATCCTTTCTGCACCTCGAGACTCACTGGCAAGGCTCTGCTTTTTAAAACTTTGTCTAAGCCTTCCCCTCTCCTGTGACAGGAGGAGACAACAGCAGCCCTCCAGGAGACCTCCTGGACCAGTGGCTGGAGGTCAGGGCAGGTTCCTGGCCCTGGGGCACTGGGAGCCCAGGGAATGTAACCTTTCTTCTTCAGGAGGAGATTCAGGTCTACATTAAGACAGGTATCTCAGGTATCTCAGGTATCTCAGGGCAGGGCACCAGGCCCTTAGCTCCATGAAGGTCAGTGGAGACACAGCCAGCACAGTCAGCAGAGCACATGGAGTGAGCCAGTCCATGACCTAGATGTCTATTTTACAGGTAGCTCTGCAGATTCCTAAGCTCTGCTGCCTGTATGGGGAAGGCACCCTTGCCCACACAAGGAACATTTGAGATGATTTTGGTGCCTCTCTCGTGGGTGGAGGTCTCCCATTCATCCTCATATCTTCCAGCAGAGAAAAGAGGACCACCCTCAGCTATGCTCCCTGTTCCTACTGCTGAGCTTTTGCTCAAGAAACAACTTCTGAACCCAGCTTGTTTACACAGCAACCTCCTGAAGCAAATCAAATCCCAAACCAATGTACATGAAGACATGGAGTTGTATCCTAACAGAGCTGGCTGTCCCTCAGGGCATGGCCAGTGCCCCCTGAGCAGCTCAGCTCTGCTGCAGCAGCCATGGGACAGGCTATGTTTGCACAAGGGCAAGACCCATATCAGCCTTTCCCTTGTGAGTCAGTCCTGCTCACAAATCAAGGCCCAGCCTCGAGAGAACACACGGCTCACTGATCCCTGTGCCTTGCATTCATTTGTCAGTGCCCTCCCTCGACTTGCATTTGCTCATGACAGACTGAACGATTGTGCTGTGTTAAAAACAAAAACAACAACTCGATTGACTGCGTTTTCTGCTCCGTCCTGGGATGAAAAGGCTGCACTGACTGTGGGCCACGGCCTCTCCTGCTCTCCTCTGCTCTGCTGTAGGAAGCTACCCACAAGAAGGAACAGAGCTATCTATGGCTGCCCAATGTGGCACAGCCACTGAGCCACGGTGAGATGGAAGATAAAGGAAGCTATTGCATAAAGCCATGGAAGCAGCTTCTTCCGAAGGAGGGAAAGGACAGAGACAGATGGTCCCCTGCCAGAAGGCGTGTTTATTGTTTGTTTTACAAGGGAAGGGAGAGATGTGCTGCACTTGGCACCATAAGCCATAAGCAGTGTTGGCTGTCCTGAAGAGTTTGCACACTAAGTAAGAGCACAAAAATTGCTGTTCTATGTAGGAACATTGGTCCATCCAGATCTTCCACAGTCCAGAGCTGCCACATCCTGGCTCCTTGCACAGGCAGTGGGAAGATGCAGGTATTTCCAGGGATGTTTTGAGCACAGCCCCAACACCTCTCTGTTAACTGAGCAGGGAGCCACAGTCTGGCAGCACTGGTAGCAGGAGTCAGACGTGCTCACTCCTTCCTGAACACAGATAGATCTGTAGGACTTTTGAAGACTGAATCTGTGTAGCCTTGTGTCCCTAGAAGGGGCATATTCAGCAACTTTCATCTCCCTCTCAGGTCCTCCAGATACCTTCCAGGCAAGAAAACAAATAGCAAGGACAAAAAAAGACATTTTTCGCCTCAGTTCCCAGAAAGGTAATTGAGACCCACACAGATTACACGCCAGATCCAGGAAGATATTTCAGTGTCCACAGAGGAGATGAGATATACAGTGTTCTGAATGGCATCCTGACTCACCTACTGTGGAGTCCAGGGCTATCAGGAACTGAAGCCAGAAACATGATCTCAGTTCAGACCCTTAACCAAAAGACCTCTCCTTCCTTTTAATGTTGCATTCAAAAGGTCCCTTACTATCAAAGATAAAACCAAGCGAAGCCTCCTTCCCTCAGCTATCTTTTTAATTTATTTAGGGTTTTTCCTTCCAGCGTCAAAACAGGCGGAACCTGAAAACAAAGCCAGTGAAGAAGATGTTTACACTTGAGGGAGTGAAGTTTTTTAGCCACACCGACACTGCTCCCTGTGGAAGGAGCAGGCGTCCTGCTTAGGAACAGCGCAGGAAAGCGGCAGCTGGCCAGCTGTGAGACACAACTGGATATCCCTGCTTCCCCCAGCACCCCAGCCTCTCCTGGAAAAGTTAACCTGGAGGATGCTGGGATTCCTCTGACCACAGGCAGCTGTGTTGGACAAAACTCTCTGAAAAACAGCCAACAGGTTCCCAATCAAACCCATCTGACTCAAAACGGGGACCTTGGATCTCCCCGGCTCCTGGGGCTCCTTTCTCAGTCTCAGACTTGCCCATTAGTGTTGGTCCTCACTTTTCTGGGAAATGCTGTCCCTCCCTTCCTCCTTAGCAATTTAGCTGGGGGAGTGTGAATCACAGTCAAGGTTGGCTGTTTCTTTGGACTTTCCAGCTTCTTTCGGCCAGTGGCCAAGACAGAAATAATAGGAATATGACTTATATAATCGAGCAGCTCATTTCATTAATGATTTAATGTGGGTTTTTAATCAGATGATCCCATAATTCAACTCCTGTCCAGACATAAAATCCAGTATTAATGGAGTGAAAACTTCCCATCTGTTCTGAAACCAGGAAGGGCAGAAACTTTTCTAATTTAAAAAGAGAAAAGTAAAAAAGGGGCCGTTAAGAGGTTTGGAAGGTTCACTGTCTGGGGCAGTTCTTGCCTCAGTCAAACCAGTTTTGCCCAGCACTAGGTGAAATGCAATTTGGCGAGAAGTGTGAGTCAACCACCTCTGGGGCAGGAATTCACAGGGGAAAATAACTGGTTATGGGGATGGACATTTGCTTCCTTGTACACAGACACAGCCTCACCTGTGAAGGGAGAAGAGGCATGTGTAGTTCACCTCTTTGCCTCCACATTAGTGACACTCAGCTACACCATTTCCACCTCCAGGACCAGCTGTCCTACTACCACCATTTCCAGGGACTCTCTCCATGGAAAGAGGAGAAAAGTTCACACCATGAAGGTCGGCTGATAGGTGGCCACTGTGTAGCAAAGGCAACTTCTGGCTTGCAGCTGATCTGCTGGGTCATCGCCCCTTGGTTAAGATGCTACAAATTAAGCTGCAAAGAACAAATGCTGCTGTTGACTGAGGGCAGAGGACTTGAAAACAGAACATCAGTGGCTGGCCTCTTGACTGGATGCTACTGTCAGGACAACCTGGAGCCTCCAGAGCTAAAAGCAAAGCCTTCCCTATCACAACTTAGGCAAAAAAAAACTGGTGCATGAGGGCAGATGTGTCTCTGTTACACCCACTCCCCTTCATGCACTGCCAAAATCACAGCAACACTCCCGCTTGCTAAACACAGTCCCTATCCCCTCTCCCACCAGCACAGTGTGGGGAAAAGCTTTGCCTTCAGGAAGGACTAGATGACTAATTAAGTGTCAAGGTCACTCCCAAGGCTGGTTAATGATTAATAGTTGGGATGGAAGTGCCAGCAATCAGTGCTTCATTTTGGTCAGCCTGGCCCGTGTACGGAGCCCAGACCTAGCAGGACATTTCTTCAGGCAGACTCCGGCTGTTTGGGTGGGGAGGGAAAACCAGGACTCAGAAAGGGGGACAGGAGAACATTTCAAGCTCCCAAAGTACGTTCTGAATCCAGGCTGGTTTGGCTTGTCTGGGTTTTGGCGGCACACTTACGGGGCTGTAGTCACGGTAATAAAAAACCCCAGTGAAATGACTAATGCTCTGTACAGCTTTGGGGAAAATAGGAAGCAGCTGTGGCTCCAGCCTTTCCAGGCTGAAAGGCCTAATTATTGGGAATACTTGGGCTGGCATTAGATGAGGTAAACCAGGGCTGCTGAATTGCTTTCATTGTCTCCATTATAGTTGGGCATCTGGGCCCAAGTAGGTGCCATGTTTTGTTTGCAGAGCAGAGAGTGGTTAACTCTTGTCCTGCCCAGAGGAATGAAATTCAGTGTTGAATTACCTTGTGTGGCTCACCAGCTACAGCTTGGGAACAGTGACTGTCTCTAGCAAGTGACTGTCCAGAGTACAGCATTCAACCTGTGCAAGTTGTCTTTTATTCTTCTGTTGCGAGAGGAGAAAAAGCAGCTTGTACCTCACATGGAAGTGACAGGCAGGGAGATCCAGCAATGGGGCTTGTCTCCTGTCTCATGCTGTCACACACTCAGAGCCGTAATACCCTCCTCCAACCCATGCTGGATGTTTTGGAATGTGGTGATGAGGCAGGGAATGGGATATGTGTTGTGGGGGGTGGCAAAAAAAGGAAAAAGCCCAGTCAGCTCATCCTCCTCCTCCAAGTCCAGTGAGGTCCAAGTTCAGGACCTCGGTGTGGCTGACATGCCAAGGAGAAAGCTCTGCACAGACATGTCTGGCTGACCACAGAAAGCACTTCAGCCTTGCTGGAAAGAGCTGTTGCCTGGCAGCTAAACTTACGTAAAACAGGCCTTGAAATAAGATGCTATTTCTGATCATGGTGGGCAATTAAACATTGGAACAGCTTATTAGGGAAGCTGGAAGGCTTGTCTTTACTTAATGTCTTTAAAATGAGATGGCTAAACGGCCAGGATGTGCTTTCTGGGCTCAGCCCCTCGGGGTCTCTGACCACGAGCCCCTGCTCAGATGCTGCACTTCCAGCAAGATGCTCCCTCCCATCAGTTTGGCATTAAGGCAATAACAGGGATTGGCCCTCGTGCTTCAGCCACCTCCACTGGTCAGAAAAGATCCCCCATCCATGCTGCCAAATCATCTGGGTGGATCATGAAACGGGTTGAAGGGCTTTCTTAGATTTCTCTTAAGTAGCACTGGATTAAAACTTGAGATGCAGTATTGGATGGGATGAACTAAGACTGTGCTCACCTTCTCAGGGTCAATGGCTCTGGAGGTAAGAAGGAACCTCACTGGTTTCAGGTGGGCAGGTTTTCCCTTTTTCCATGAATGGCTGCCAGGGATCACCACACCACATCTCATCCAAGCAGCTACCTGGCATCACAGGTGACTGGTGTTTTCTGTTCTTTGCTCATGGGGCAAGGTCTGAGGACTGAGATGATAAAGTCGGTTTAGGATTAATGTGAGTGAAGAATTAAGAGCCTGGGATGAAAAGAACCACTGAGAGGATTTTATGTTAATGATGGGCTCTCAAACTGTAAGTGCTCTACAGCCCAAGAGAGGTTTGAATTCCCTATTCAGTAAATTCAAAGGATGCAGAAACCTGGGTTCACCTAGCCAAGTAATTTCTCAGGTTCTGAAAGACCAATAATCATTCTCCCCTGTCTGACAAAAGCTGACCAGTGTTCCATGGACCCAGCTGCTGTCTCTTGAATCATAGAAATTTACCCCATCTCCAACTACCATCCTAGGCATTACCAAGAAACAGAATCTCATCTTAGTGTGTCTTCTTATAACCTGTGCCTTCACCTCCTGTCCATTTCTGGCACCTCTGGCTTAGTAGCTGATACTAAGTCATTCCCAGAAAGCCACTGGAGCTGTGAGCTTTACCTTTCAGCTCATTGTGAGCAACAGGCAGGTGGACTTAACACTAATCCTCCAGTCCTTCCATTGAGCCTTACATAAAAGCAAAGAACACAAGGAAATACCAGGTTACTGGGAAATACCCCCCTTCCCAGTTGCAACAGCCCTCAGCCTGTATCTCATCTGCCTCTTCAGATTCCTCAGAGGACATCTGATTTAGAAGGGAAGGCATCTCATGATTTATCTCCTCTCACTCTGACTAGTCCCTGCAGCTGCATTTCCACCTGCCATAAATTCTAGTTCAACACCTTGCTCCATTCAGGAAATCTTGCTCATCTCTCCACACCTCTCTTTATGATCCCCCTTGTCCCTCTCTGTTTATCTCACTGCTGGTAGCATTCCAGCAGCCTGGTCTTCAAGCAGATGGTCTTGGGAAACTGATTTGTAGGAGCAGGTTTTTTTTTTTTTCCCAAACTGCTGCTATTTTTCTGAGTCCTCCCTCTGAAGTTCTAACAACCCACTCTTTTTCCTGGGAACGGTGGAGCCGCATTGTCCCAGGAAACTTCTCACAATGTAAGAACAATGTCCTGACAATTAAATCAGGGAGCCAGCCACAGCTCCCAAGTCATGTGGTCTGAGTTTCCACATTCATCTCTCTGGATGCAGAGCCCAGTGCTCAGCAGCGACCGGCTCTGGAAAGGGGAGAGCAAATTGGCTGAAGGTGGGGGACAGCAGCCCTTGGTGTCCTACAGAGAAGGTCAGGGCACCCACACAGCTCTTGACTGACTGGTTCCCTGAAGTCCTCCTTCCCCAGGATGTCTTTGACAGCAGCAGGCTCTCCCAGGCAGGCAGCATCTCTGCAGGGTGAGGGCAGCCCCGACAGACTCAGAGCTCTCAGAAGCAGCAGCAGAGGCTGAGCTGCAGTAACTTCTCCCCCAGATCAGTCCCTGTGACCGATAACAAACTCCCTCGGTGCAAACCCACCTCTCTCTGAAGCCCCGTGAGAAAAAAACAGAGGCACAGGAAGCTGTTAAAAGCCCTCTGCACACAATCCCCTTGCAGCAGCATTGCCCTGGTGTGGTGCCAGGTGCCCTTTTGTCAAATAATAAACTCCAGCTTGGTGCACAACTACTTCAGAGTTATCCACTGTGCCTCCAGCTCCTCTCCGTGAGGTCTTCGAGTCAGTAACAGCACGGAGCCATCCCAAGGGAAAGGTGAGCAGGTAGCTTGCCAATTCCTTAGGAACAAATCTCTCCTCTCTTTCAGTTCTTTCTCCCCTAGTGAAAGGGAGAGATTCCTGGCTCAGGACCAGCGCTGCATCCGAAGGCAGGGCTTCGTGCCACGGGGAGGGCAGGAGACGCACGCAGAAGGAAAACAAAGCTGAAGCCATTTTAATTCCTCTTCCTGGCTTCCAGGGAAGTGGTTCAGGTTCTCTCTAACTAAGTTCTAATTACCCACCACTTCCAAGAAAAAAAGTTAGGATCCTCTCCCACATCAGCATTTTAACGGAGCATTATTTAACCTCATGGCTGCAGGTAAGGAAAACCAGAGCTGAGACATCAGGGAGGAGAGAATGTGTGTTTGTTCACCTGTGCAAGGCCTTCCTGAGCCCTGGGGAGCACCTGCACTTCAAAAGCTCACAGAAAGTATGTGACAGCTGGAAGTTGAGGTGAAACTCTCAAATGAAGGCATTTTCTCAGCTGAAACTGAGGAAAGGCCACTGCTTCCTCTGCAGATTTAAAAGAGCCTGGAGGAGGGGCAGGAGAGGGGGGTTAGAGGCTGGGATTCATCCAACCCAGTTTCAGGTGCTTTATTCTGAGGAGGACTGCCTCTGGGTGGTTTCCCTCATCCTGATGGTTGGTCTAGGGCAGATCCAGTGACTCTGGGTCAGGAGGGACTCACTGTCCCCTTGGTCCATGAGGGAAACTCTGGATGGAGAGCCCAGCTGGCCATGCTGCCCTCCAGCTCTCTCAGAGTGTGGGGGCTCAGTCCCACCCACTGTGCCCCGAGATTCTGCTTGACAGATCTGTCAGTGTGAACTGAGACAAATACCTTAAATAAAACCTCAATTAAACCCAAGTACCAGTGCCCACCTGGCCTATCCTTCTCAAAAAACAAGTCCAAGAGTTACAATTTTTGCTGCTGCACATAACACTTTCCTATTTATTGTAAGAATTCACACATGTATATATGTGCACAGGTGTATGTGTGCAAGATAAAGAACAGCTTTTCCTGTTGCACAGTTTAATGAGTGCAGTTGAATAAGCCCTTTCTCTCAGGACCTTTGTTTGATGGTGATGGAGCAGGGGTGCAGCTCTGGCTCCCCTCAGACCAGCCAGAGAACTACTCTCCAGAACATTGGCTTTCCAGTGGAAAGCAGCAAAATTAATATTAACTACCGAAAGGAAGGGACTGTTTCACTTTTGTTCCAGTTCAGACCTGCAGGCGGGACATAAAACTTGGGAAGAGAAAACCAAGACTTTTGGAAAAAAAAAAAAAAAAAAGCAAGCAGGTTTCCATTCTGGATTGCAAACGAAATGACCTGGACCTAAGCAGGGTTCTCCATAGGCAACTCTGCATTTCCATTGCTGGCTGGGTGAGATGTAAAGGATTTTTTTAGGGAGAAGGTTTGTTTCTTGAGCTGCAAAGGACCACTCACCCTTTGTGTATGTTGGCTGACACACCTGTGATGAAAGACACCTGACTGGTGTCAAGACAAGTGGGGACCAACCAACTCAACCCAAGCTTCCACTGGGACAGGGTGCTGAGCCAAGATATGAGTTGCTTTAAATGACCTTTAGGGTCATGGGAGCAGAGCCAGCCCTTCACGGGATCTCCTCTCAATGGAACACCAGCACCACATGTCTTTTTGGTAGCAGTCACCCCCACTGGTGTTATCCTCTAGGCCTGTGTTCAGCACCATGCACATGGTGTGTTTATCACTGTTTCATCCAGCCCTTCCAATCCAGGATGGGCTGTGAGGTCGCTCTTGGTCTTCCTGTGATTTTGGGGGTGCCACTCAGCCTCCACCTGCCTCTCCTCACTCTAAGTGACTGCTCCTTGAGGAGCACCATCCTTCCCAAGATGGTTTTCAGTGGTTCTTCTCTGTTGTGGCAGGAAAAGGATCCAGGGAAACAATGGGGCAAATGGAGGTGGGGTGGATGACTGGGAATGATGGGAAGAGGGACATGGGGCAATAAGGAGGTGTAACTTTGCCCCTGTGGTATCATGTGCTGTGTGATGGGTGGTGTTGGTACATCACCAGTTTGTGAGCTAAACCCTGTGCTGCCCAGCTCTGGGGCTCCTGCAGCAAAGTCCCAGCCCATGGAGATCTGACAGTCATAGATTATAGATCATAGATTATCCTGAGTTTGAAAGACCCACAAGGATCATTGAGCCTCACTCACAAGATGTGCATCTGCCACTCGCCTGGCATACAAAGTGAAACCAAGTCCACACAGGATCACAGCATGTGGGCATGGGAAGGGTGTGCAATTCCCTCTGGGCAGAAATGACAGCCAGCGTGAGGAAATGAAAGCAGAGAGAGCAGCGTGTCACCTGCACAAAGCCAAATGAATAAAACATCCCTGGAAGTACTGCAAACAGCCTCAGAAATAGTCATTCCTCCAGGACTGACTCTTGCACCCAGAGCTGCCAATGGAAGTTGTGTCTGAGCACCGGGAAGGGAACCAGGCATCTGAAACACTGGGATGGGTGGGATCAGCTCATATCCAGACAGATATTCCATAGCAACAAAGTACAGTAATTCAGGCTCTAGCACACTCCCAAAGGGAAGGTGGGTATCTAGGTAGTCCCTATAACCCAAAAAAGAACATGTTTTCTAGCACTGCCTGTGTCTTACCCTGTTCAGCTGTTTCTGTAAGAGCAGTTTTAAATAAAGGGCCAGACACAAACCTATTCTTTAATGCCAGGGCATGGCAACAGGACATTTTTAGGTAGAAGAGGTCGACTGCTCTGAATAGCTCATTCCAGAGGGAACTGCCCAGGATGGAGCTCAACCATACAATTTAGCATCCCCCACGCCTCACGTCTTTGACGTGGATATAAGGTAATAACAAGTTCCACTGTTACTCTACCCAGCACTGCCTCAGATAAGCCTGAATAGGCTCAGATAAAGATGGATAAAAAATGGCAGGGTTTCTGTTTCAAGCAGAGGCCCCTGGAAATCAAGGCAGCTGAATCGGATGCACATCATCCAACGCTGGAAATTAACATTACATTGCACAGGACTTCTCAGACTGAAGGATACCAGAGACTTAGCGACAATATTCACCCCTTTTTGCATTCCTCTTACATCCAGAATGGGTGGAAATACAGTAGAAATGTATAATCATCCAAGATAAACCACAATTACGCTCATTTCCAGGGCTGTATTATATGGAGAGAGAGCTCAGGAAGAGCGAGGTTTTAGTGAGTTGTGGGAGAGTGTATCCCCTTGTGACTGAATGATTATTTTCTCTGAGGGGTCAACAGAAGCTAAAGAATATACATGAATAAACAGAGAGCTGGAGCCAAGATATTTTGGGTGTGTCCACACTGGAGTCCTTCCTTGTGAAGGTGGACTTTTCATATATGGAAAGCCCAATCTGTGGGTTTGTTGTTCCAGAGCAAATTTCAGAAGGCTGCAAAAGAGCCCATTCCCTGCGACAAAGGAGGGACTTTGAGGAAGGTCAGTGGTGGCAAAGGATGGTCAAGGATGGCAAAAATGCAGCTGGGGCAGGAGGCACCAGGGTGGCACCAAGGCTTTGGCTGTGCCCTGAGCTCCCTTCACTGCACAGGGCATTTCAGGGCTCTGCTTCCAAGTGGGCCACCTTGTATTAAGCTCTATTAAAACTGAGGAAAGGCTTGTGGTCAAATGAGATGCTCCCAGCACAGAGCTGAGCCCCAGCATCTTCCAAGCATGGGGCAGGTGTCTGAGCTGATCTCCTCCTCAGCTGGGGATGGAACGAGCACAGGATGGGTGGTTCTGGAGGACCAGGCTGCAGGACAGATCCAGCCTGAGGTCACAGAGCCCACAGTGCATCTCTTCCATGTCACACATCCCGCATCTCCCCAGGGGGGCCCATAGAAAAGATAACAACCTCCAGGCTCAAAGTCCAGAAAAACAGCTTCATGGAAAAGGCCAAGAGGCACCATGAACATCTTCAGCATCCCTGGCTATGAAAGAGCAGGGATTTATTGACTCAACCTAATGAGGAGTCCCAAGATAGCAGGAGGAGGCAGGAGACCAGGGTGACATCACTTGCAGCCATGGCACAAAACCTTTGCTCCCAGCTGGGAGAACTTGGCAACTGCTGACACAAAGTCCTGCCTTGGAAATAACATCATGAGACCCATGTGTTTGCTGGTGGAAAGGGAGCTGGAGGAGGATAAAGGCATCCTGTTTGTGCAGGGAGGAGGAAGAGGAGGGGAGGCTCACCTGGCTGTGCCAGGAGGAAGGTGAGGGAGGGCATTTGGGGTTGTTCTGATCTGCACCACTCTGGCTCCTGTCTGTCCTGGCATTGCCTCCCACCTGGCACCTCGGGGGAACGGTGAAACCCGCAGAAGAGGAAGGCCAATGCCCTGTGAGTGTCTAATCTCTACTCTGCAGGCTCTAATCCGCCCTTTTAGCTGCGGTGTGTAAAGAGCACCTGGATGATTCACCCTCTAAGTGCTGCTCTGGCGGGGCCAGTTTGCTTCGGCTGCCGTAACACTTGTTTACATCTGTGCTAGGGCAGCCTCGAATGAGCGTGAGCCTCCCACCGATGCTAATTCATATCAGCTCTCCTTTGTGTTAAATATTTATGTTTCTAATAGGCACGCCTAAGAAAAATACTGGCAAGTAAAGCCTGCAGCTCAACTCCACTACAACTCAATTTTATCTCAGTGCAACTTGCATCTCAAACCAGCAGGACGAGAAAACACTCCATTTACAGAGCAAAGCAGCCCAGTGGCTCAGCCATTAGTAATCTACTGATTAGATGACAATAAAACCTATCGATGAGAACTTGCAAAGACTTTCTGTGGCTGCCTGGACCCAAAACTGTGCCGGAAAGGCAGACGAGCTTCCAGCAAATCCCCACGGCAGCAAAGCATAAAACAATCCAGGCCCAAAACAATGCCGTTAATTGGTCCTTGCACGAAATCAAAGCTGGTCTGTGCAGAGAGCTAAACGAAAAGCATGTGTCCTCAGAGCTGATATGGAGCCTGGATGGGTTCTTGGCAAGCTTGGCAAGCTGCTCGTTCCAACCCCAAACGATGTAAATCAGCGTGGGCTCGTTTCAGTAGAGACATCCTGGCTTACACCAGGGGAGATATTTTTTAAAAAATATGAAACGTATTACTTCTTTTTTTTTTTTTTTTTTTTCCTACTATCTCACTGAACAAAAGTCATTAAACAGTTCTGGCCTTACCAAAACTGACGGGGGTGCAGGGAGGCTGCTTACCTTGCTGGAAAGTGCACAGTGTCCTCACAGGTCTCCCTTCTCCACCAAACCCAGCGCCTTCTCTCCTCTTTGCCTAGTTTCAAGGCACTTTTTGTTCGCTGCTCTGCTACCTTGTCAGCTCGGGAACAGCAGTGTTCGGTAATTCAATCCTCTACTTAACCGCAGAGACACTCCTACTCGGAGATCACACCCATTCCCAGGCTCAAGGGGGGACAAAGAGGGAGCCGGTACGGGAGAGTTTCAACCAACTCTCTGTTTGCATCAAATATCCACCAGCTCTGAATTCACAGGGCAGTAATGATTCAGTGCTGCTTTCATTAAAAACCTGTTTTGTCCAGATTTAAAAGGGCACAGGAGGAATTCCCCCCCCCTTCTTTTCTCAGTCTCTGATGGACAAAGCAAGGTGCGGTGCTACTCAGTGCCACCGTAACTCTTGGGACTAAGAGTTCCAGCTCCAGTCTCTGGCTCCGACTGTCCCAAATTTTGGCAAAGCTGTTCCGAGGGGGAAAGTGCTCAGGGAAGGTTCCTGCTCCTCAGCTCCCTGCAAGGCCGAGCTGGGTTTCCTTGTGCTTGCAGTCTGGAGCCCTGGGTGCATTCAGGGGCTTGAGTGCCGTCAAGATTAGTGACTGAAATGGGAATGTAACAGAGCATTGGAGTGTTTAACCGGGCTGCCCTCCCAGGAGAAAAGTAATGATAAACCAGACAGTCCCAGCAGTGTTTGCCAGGGCCACCTTTGGCAGCAGGAAGCTGTGTCTGTGGATACTTGTAGCTCACTGCTGAGAAAAAGTTACCTGTGAAGGGTGGCTGTAATACGCAGCCACTGGAAGCTGCCCTGATGCCACTGGCTGTGTGTGACCTGAAGATAAACTATGTCCTGTCATTCCCTGCTGTTCCTGCCTGGCATATCCGTGGTGCTGCTCACTGCTGATGGAGGGAACATCCCCTTCTGGAGAGGAGAGGAGGCACCACTTGGTACCCTGTCACCAGACATCAGCTCTGCCTTCGGGGGGCCTGGGACTGTGTCCATCTGTGTTTTGAATGTCTCCAAGAATGGAGACTACGTGACCTCTCAGGACTGGGAACAGTCCAAGTCCTTTCCTTACTGCACATCAAGCTTCTCTTGTCACTTCCCTAATTTTCTAGATTAACCCACACGATCTGAAAATAAATATGAGTCACCTCACCAGCTAAACCAGGTGTCTGAACAGGTTTAAACCGCAGTTTCCACAGACCTCGTGCACTGACCACTCTTATACCTGTGGGACCTGTATTGGGAAGAATGCCCAAAATACCGGTGACATTAACTACAGACCGGTTTGCCACCAACCACAGGGCGGGCCTTGGACCTGCTTATTCAGCCTGGGTGTGCCCATATCTGAGAGGAACACTGCAGAGATCTTAATTCGTGGTTAAAGATGCAAAACTGCCTCTTAGCAAGTGATTTCTCCCTTAATGTCTGCAGGCTACAGCTCATAAAACCCGTAACAGCCTTCACCTTTCATTTTTCATTCTTTTCGTTTTGCCTGAGTGTCTTCCTCCAGTCCACAGAAGATGGGGCCCTGCAACAGGGTTTGCTTTTATCTTTGGAGGCCACCCCAAGCCCACTGCTGGCCCAGTGGTGAGAGTCACACACCAACAGCTCTGGTGGGAGGCGTTGGAAGATGGAGTGAGGATATCTCCAAGGATCAGCACCAAGCTCCACTGTGCTCTGGTTCTTTTTTAGCCACCTAAACTATTTATCCCCAGCACCAAGAGTTTAGTTAATAACTGCTGTGTGTCTGGGTCCTTTTTGGTGCTGATGTATGCTGTTGTAGAGCAACCCACCAATCCATGGTGGTGGCTACACGAATTTGAGCTCTGGGGTGAAGCCTGCCATTCCTTTCCCCACAGTTTGGGTGATGCACTTCAGGCCCATGCAGAGGTGATGCTTGAGCTGCCTGTCCCCACTCCTTTCCATCAGCACAGTGAAAAAGTAGTAAATAAATCCTGGTGAGTTTTTAAGGAGACCAAAACTGCAGAGATATATATAAAGCAGTTTAGAACAGTCAATGCCGAGGGAAAAGATGTTTGTCATAAAACACAGGCTCATTTGGTGCTGAGCTGTAGGCACTTTTGCTTCCTGCTAATTCTGGTCATGCCATGAGGTTATAGAGCAGAAAACATTATTTCCAAGCAGTTTAACTCAGTACTGGTGGAAAACAGAATAGCCTGACTTTCATAACTGAAACATGATCTGAGATGTTCCTGTCCAGCTGTTCTTCCCATGTGCACAACTTGGTGCTCTTGTATCCTGGACCTAAGCCTTGACCTGGTATTCCCAGAGCTCAAAGGCCTTATGGTTTAATATTTTTTTCATGCATACAGATGTCAGATGAGGCTGTTTTCAGTGTCCCAGTGCGAGCCCAAAACACTGAAGACATTGTCACAGGTCCACACTGGGGTAAAACCAGAATCTGCTGGGAGGAAGAGTCCAGAAGTGCAAACTCAAGATTTGGCAGTGTGATGGCCCACATCTGCCTCAGCCTTGACCATCCCGCGTGCCTGTGGACAAGGTGAACATTGTGCATGGGGAAACAGGCTCTGCCAAGGATGTATTTGCAAAATGACACGTTGCAAAGGTATTTCCACCCCGCTTTTGGGTATGGAGCTCCGGGAGGAAGAGGGAAGGGCCAAACCCTGCAGATGAGATAACACAGCAGGGGCCTCATGCTTTGGAAAAGCAAGGGAAGGAGGCAAAAAAAACCCCACAAGGTGCTTGAGCAGCTAGTGAAAATACCCTTTGCTACTTATATGAGGTTGAATGTCCTGACCTGTAATGGCCAAAGCATTGCATGAATTTCTGAGAAGTTTACAGGAGAGCTTTCCTTGACCCACAACCAAAGCATGTGACATTTTACTGCCCATCCCTCACGTAGCCTTGCTCAGGCACTTCTCTGCCCTACAAAATCATTATGTCCAGATGAAAATCTACATAGTGCCTCTCACAGGTCTACCTACTGAGAGGAGGATTGGGTTATAACTTAGTGCTCCCTCACCTGCTGTGCTCCTGGGTGTGGGGAAAAGGATGAGAAAGCAATACAAGAGCATGTATGTCAGCTGTAAGATCATCTCTCAGGGAAAACCTCCTTGTTCTCTCCAGCTACCTGAAAGGAAGTTGTAGCCAGGTGGGAGTTGGTTTCTTCTCCCACGTATCAAGTGATAAAATGGGAGGAAATGGCCTCAAGTTGTGCCAGGGGAGGTTTAGATTGGATATTAGGAAAAGTTTCTTAACCAAAAGGGTTGTCAGGTATTGGAGCAGGCTGCCCAGGGAAGCACTGGAGTCACCATCCCTGGAGGGATTTAAAAGACGTGTAGATAGGACATTTAGGGACATGGTTTAGTGGTGGCCTTGGCAGCACTGGGTTGACGGCTGGACTTGATCTTATAGGTCTTTTTCCAACCTAAATGATTCTATTCTACAATGTGAGGACCTCACCTGTTTGAACTTACAACTTGATGAAGCAAAGGACCCCTCGAGAAGTACATCTCAGGCAGCCACAGCAACTAACCCGTGAGCAAGGCAGGGATGAACAGCAGCCACAAGGGACTGAGCAAAAACCAACCTCAGGGTTTGGCCCAGCTGCCTGCAAAGGGGTGGTTTGATGCAGGGAAGTGAACACAGCTTTGCTCTTTGGCCTGGCGGGCTCAGTCTGGTGGAGGTGGGGACCTTGTGTGGGAATGGTTTTGTAGGACAGAGCTCTGTGGGCACCAGCTGACCAGGCAGCACAGAGCTGCCCCTGACAGGTAACAGAGTGCTGGTTAATGGTTAACAGCAGCAAATGGAAATGTCTTGGGACAGGAGAAGGTGCCTGGGCATTCGGGTGAGGAGCGCTGCTGTGTCACAGTGCCGCAGTGCACGGCCGTGCTCTGTCACAGGCACAGCCATCCTGAGCCATAAGGAGTCACTGCATCCTGCTCTGGTCAGCTCATGCCACTCGATGGCTCACAGCACACAGAGAGGCCTCGGTCCTTCCAACAAGCCCTCCCAGCACAGCTCTGGGGCATCGCTGCACACGGAGACCTGGGAATGGCGGATCCTGTGGAGGCAGGGGCAGGACAGGCCCCAGTTCTGCAGAAAGGGGTGGCCTTGGCAAGCCAAGGACACGAGGGTAAACACTGATTTTGGGCAGGAAGAGCTTTGGTGAGAGCTCTAGAGAGCTCTTCCCACCTGTTGGTACCTTCCCAGAGCCAACAGCTCGCAGCAGGATAAGGCAGGAGCACTCTGTCCACAGGGGTTACAACACTGGGGCTGATCAAACCTGTAGCTGTTGCTCCAATTTATTGCCTATCAACATTAGTGCAAACTCCATTTTATCCAGCTATTCTGGGTTGTGCTTTGGGAATATGGGGCTGGTGTTTCCTCAGGCTTATGGGGAAAAGGACCCTCTTGTGAAAGAAAAGGAGGGAGGTCCAGAAATGATGACACCTTGCAGCACAACAGCAGGAGACACCAGGGCTTCTGGTCAGTCTCAGACTTGTGCCTCCCACCATCAGAGATGGGTTATAGATACTTTAGGAGTCTAAGTCTCTGCTAGCCAGGAGAAATACCTCAGTAAATGTAACTCCATTGTTACAATGATGGGACGTAACAATACTGATTGTACTGTTGTACCATGCCAGACCTCCCTCGGTCTGTCTGTGCGAGCTCTGGCTGCTCCTGATGGTTTTGCAGAGGGATGTACAGCAACATGTTTTCCAGAATTATGTTTGGGAGAATTACATCTTTCCAACCCTCAGGGAGGGGAGTTATTCCAGACTTCTGCGGGTGAAAAACTCCTGTCTTGGAGTAAAAGAGCTGCTGTCCCCTCTCGGGAGGTTAATCTGCACCTCGCTGGGCACAGGTCAGCGGGGAGGTGACAATCCCCAGGGGTGGCTGTCCCTGCCTGTGTGCACTGTGGGTGTGGGTTCCTCTGCACCTCTCCCCGTTTAATCTCGCCCGCCACTGCCAGGAATTAGCAGGTGCACTGAGAAAACAGGACAGCCGAGGTGGGACTGTGACGTGGCTTGGGCAAACAGCCGCCCTGGCAGCCTTCCAGCCAGAGGAGGAGTGTGGCACAGGGGCCCCTGTGCAGATCTGGATGTATCCAGACTGTTGTTTCATCCGGGGAAACCTCCAGAAGGACCTGAGTCCCCCAGACCCATCACCCCCAGATCACTGTCAAACCCTAATGCTGCTGCCAGAGTCTGGGCACCTGATATTCTTCAGGCTGGATTGACTAGGATGGATGAGGATAAAAAGCTTAGATTTGCTACTATTTCAGAAAATTAGCCTGCATTTCCAGAGCACCAAGAAGCTTTAGGGAAGCACTTGGTGGCCATGCAGACTCAGCTGGAGCTGATCCTTTAGGCAAAGAGATGGGGAGTCTGACGGGGTGAGGTTCACTGCAGCGTGGTGGCTTCACAGAGTAACCATGTGCAGGAAAACAAAACAATGATTTTCCAGTCCCCGTTTTCCTCATCTTTATATAAACCACAAACAGCTGAGCTGAGGATCTGGCCTATCAGCTGCTGATTCCTGCTATTAGATTACAATCTTCTAGAGATCTTAAATCCTGATTCAGTACTTAACCCCAGGTAAGGCATCGTGGGAGCCTTGCACTGAGGTGTTTACCCGTCTGTTTTAAGATGATAGCAGGGATTGCTGGTTGCTGTTATAGGGATGATACCAGGGAGGGAGCACAGGATATACACAGATGAGGATCACTGCAGGAACTGGGTAAGAAAGAGAGGAACAAACCCAGATCATCCAAGCAAGAGCCTGGCAACTTGTTATTGGCAACCAACCCTCTCCTCAGCATCCTATTGCCACCCTGTCCTCAGCCCTCAGCCGTTGGAAAAGACCTCTCAGTTCACTGAGTCCAACCATTAACCCAGTACTGCCAAGTCCACCACCAAACCATGTCCCCAGGGGCTATGTCTTCGTCGTTTTTGAACACTTCCAAGAATGGTGATTCCACCACTTCCCTGGGCAGCCTGTTTCAATGCCTAACAACCTTTTAAGCCATTTTAGGGAGCAGGTGTTTCCCCTAGATAAAACAACATGTACACCTTGAAGAGGAAGACAATGAGGAGAGGAATTAAAAAAGCAGAGAGGACCAGCGAAAACAAACATCCCCACAAAGAGGACGGTTTTGCAAATCGCTGCACAGATAGTTTAAGAGTTTCACAAAACCTCAGGGGCTCCCTCGCAGCCCTAATGAAAACCTTATGAAACCCAGCAAATTCCAGCACACTTTGGTCAGGGTCATCAAGCAGAGCCTCTGCCTTTTCCAGCATCGTCTGAATCCGGCAGAAAGGAGCCATTTCACAGGCAGGGGAGGCTCAGCGCTGGTCAATGGGTGTGTGAGCCTGGCAAAGGTCATCCCGTGGCATCCTGGGGGTGGCAGAGTAGGAACTCCCTTGTGCCATGGTAGTGACACCCCCTGAGGCCCAGGTTCCCCGGGACTGTCCTTTCATGGGAATCACACTGTGAACAAGCGAGATGAGGGATTAACGCCCTGTTCTCACGTGGGAGCTGAGGCAAACAGAGTTTATTTATGCCTTTTGGACAAGATTACATGGGATATCTGTGCAGGAACCAGAAAGTCGACTCAGGTCCCCCACAGCTCATCCCCATTTGCAGATGGTGTTTCTCTCCTGTGGTCCTTTATTACTCAGTCAAGCCAACTGGTCCCATGGTTTTACTGTGGGTCAGGATCACTGAGGTAGCTGCAGAACATGCTGGCTTTACTGGTGAAGGTGGCTGGAGCTCTCACTGTTTATTTCTGTTTTTAGCTCTCAGGCAGACCAATATTTTTCACAACTGCGGGTTGTTTTTAACCCGTCTCATTTCAGTGACCAGGCTGCACGTGTGACTACGGAAAGTCACCCTGTGCTTAGGGATGGGAGGGGGAATGAAATCCTGAAGCCCTGCCCCTGCCAACACACACCAGCCTTCCCCACGAAATTATCAGAGTCAGAGCAGCTGCCAGTCTGTGGTGCCCAGACATGGAGAGCGTAGGAGACATCCTTGTACTTGCCAGATGGGAACTGTGCCCTGGGAAGGGATCTGTATTTTTCTCAGGGATTTTTAAGTTTGTTCCCCAAGTCTTTCCCCAAAATAGAGCAGATTTCCCCAGGACAGGTAGTTTGGTTGTTGAGCTAAGTTCACCACCTCCTCTTGTTCACCTCTGCTAAACAGAGCTCATGAATTTCAACTCTGAGGAGGTGTAGGGGTGAGAGCACAAATCCTGCAAACTGCTGAGCCTGGGAAGAGCTGAGATCTGAGCAGGCAGAGCTGAGATCATGCCTGTATGACCAGGGGTACAGCAGGCAGCCCTCGCTGGGGGTGGCCAGGCAAGACCTTTTGTCTGCAGGAATGCAGCCCTGCCTGTGCCAACCAGGAAAGAGCAAGAAAAATCAACGAACCTAAAAGCTGGGAAACTGTCACCCTCCTGCATGTGGCCCCTCCCTGCTTTCCACAGTCCCCAAAGGGAGCAGAGCACTGTCTGTGCCTGACGTGCTTCCTTGGTCCATTACCCCCCCACATCAGATGTTGGTCACATCACGCTGCTGGAAGGAGCTCCAGTACCACTGATACTCATCACAGGCTCGGCTCAGCTGAGGAACGAGGACCAGGCCCTTCACTGGGTGCTGTACAAACCTCCCTGTGTTGCTTAAGGACTCCTGCACATCCTCTCCACCTCCTTCTTGTAGGCCAGCTCAAGGGTCACAAGCAGGAGACCACGTGTTGGGTGGGCTGGAGAGAGCTGGATTAACTAGAACCCCCTTCTCAAAAATGGAAGATAGAATCATAGAATAGTTAAGGCTGGAAAAGACTTCCAAGATCAACAAGTCCAACTGTTAACCCAGCACTGCCACGTTCGCCACCAAACCATATCCCCAAGATGAAGGGCAATTTGAGGGAAACAACTTGATTTGTATTATTACAGCTCTTAAACGACTGAAGAATTCAAGCAGCTGTTTTTTAGAGTTGCCTTACCAAAAATGATGACTCCAGAAAGTCAAAGCCAGGGCTGAAATCCCTGTCTCCTTTATCCCCTGTGGTACCTGCTGGGTCACATGTCCTTCTCTGCTGCATGTGGAGCTAAAAATCTGGCAGCAAGGAATGGTGTTCCCCAGCCACCACCAATCTGTGCATGAAAGGCTGGTGAGGAACAGCAGTACTGCCTGAAACCTTTTAATTACCAGGTAAAGCCTTGCCATGAGGCTGATACTCCAAATTCTTCCTTTTCGGGGGTAGTCCCTGCAAACATCGACACCACTCGCTGTTAATGGGTCAGAGCAATGGCATCAGGGAGGAGCTCAGGTGAGCCAGGAGCCTTTTCCCAGGCAGTTCTGGTTACTGTTTGAACACCCAACAAGAAACCCACGTTACTTCCGTGTGGGACGGGACTCCTTCTAACACAATCGAGAGGTTGTGCTTGGGGCATCCCTGTGCCACTCCCCCTGTGCAGGAATTGGCCAGTTTCTTGTTTCTCCTTCCTATTTTTCCTGGCTTTTCTGAACAGCAGCACTCACACAAAGAGCTTGTCCTGCAAAGGGCAGTGTTATCTTACCTGTTTTTGGCACGAAGGGAAAGCAGCAGGAGTCACGGAACTGCCTCCCTTACGCCCAGGGCTTGGCTGATTTGGATTAAACACATTATCCAACGGAGTGAGTGGGCACCAGCTGGATCCACAGGCATCCACACAACACAACAGGCAATTTCACTGTTCACCAAAACTGCCTGGGGACAGGCGACAGTGGTGACAGTGACATCACTGTGCACGTGGTGGCATCAGTGTGCACTCACATGTGGGCTCTCCCCTGTGCCTGCACGGGTTCTGCCTCGCCTGGAGACAGGAGCATCACCCCCTCTGCAAACAGGGAGGAGGAGGAGGAGTAGGAGGGTGAGACCGAGGCTCACCAGCCTGGGGAGGAGCAAAGGGCAGGGCACTCACACCTGAACAGGAAGTGAGTCCCGGCCCTCCAGGCAGATCTGCTGCACCCACTTTTGGATTTAGGATGTTTTCTCTCCTCGGCAAGGATCCGGGTGAGACCGGGGATAAGAGTGAGACTGGGACTCGACTCCTCTTTGCTCAAAGATTGACTGGGGAGGATTTTTCCAAACCACATTCCTTCCACACAGAAATCCAGCTCCAGAAGAACATTTTGGGAGAGGACTGCAAATGATGCCTCCAGGGTTGCATTCCTGGGCTGGTGGATGAATCATTTTCCAGTCCCACAAGGGAAGAGCCCATCTTTAATGAACTGAAGGCCAGGAACCAGTTGAGGGAGGGGATTGGAACAGGCTGGACTGGTTTCCAAGTTTCAGGCAGTTGAGTGAAGCCCAAGGAGAGCAGTTAGCACTGAGCAATGTGCGTGTTTGCACATCTCTGCTGGTCCTGGCAGCTGCAGCCTTTGCTCCCTTGGTGGGAACTGCGAGGAGCACAGGGATTGCTGCTGGGATAACCTGCTTGGGGAGAAAAGGACCTGCCATTTTGTAAAGGACCACGCTTCACATGCAGGAAGTGCATGGTCTGAATGAGTATAAAATCAGACTTCTCAGGAACATTTTCCCCTTTACACAGAAAGTGGCGATTATTCAACAAAACCCCACGCCCCAGTTCTCAGCCATTCCAGCCAAATCCAAACAACTTCAAATCTCCAGTGACGCAGGCCTGAAGTTATTTCCTTACATCCGCTTTCTTCTCTCCTAATCCAGCCCTCCCAGCTGGATCACACTTCCCAAAGTCTCCTCCAACGCTGCTTCACTGGGGTGCTTTGCACCTCACTCTCCCTGGAAGCAGAGCAGCAGCAGATCAGCCTCCTGCCTGGCCACTGGGAGCTTCCACAACATTTCCTTCTGAAGATGAGTCTGGATCCATTCGTGCCAGAAAATTCCAGCTGCAGATGTCCCTGTGGTCCCAGGGATGCAGGGGTGGCCAAGGGAAAGAAGCCTTGCCTGCAGCACGGTGATGGTGACGGGGAGTGTGCTCTGTTTGCCTACACGGGGGGTGTCCCCACTTGCCCAAGGGACATAGAAAGTGTGAAGGATTCTGAATGTTCCACACAGCTCGTGTTCAGCCACATTTGGAGTCTGTAGACCCATGTGCTGCTGGATTTGTTGTTCGATATTTCCACTAAAAGGAGTTCAGAGAGAAGAGAAGAGGAAGAGAAGAGAAGAGAAGAGAAGAGAAGAGAAGAGAAGAGAAGAGAAGAG
>NW_016690331.1:1370117-1371299 GCF_001604755.1 Lepidothrix coronata | reverse complement strand
TAACACACAGTGCCTCACTTTTATCTTCCTCCAGCACAATAACTCGACTCCCTCAAGGCAGTAACCAAAACCACACAGGAAGGGGTTCTCCCTGGGGAAACTGCATTAAGAAGTGATCTTTGGAAAGCCCCTCCAAGCCCACCGAGCTTAAGCAGCTGAGTTTGAGACAGGAGGGTTTAGTTCTTTCCACGGGGCTTTGGGCATGACTAAAGCAACTTTTTGCTCAGATTTCCTGAAGGTAGCACACTTCCCATCAGGCTGGGGAGCTGAAGGATGAGCAAAGCTATGTTACAAACCTCTGGACAAGCAACTGATGGAGACAAACAGCAGCTGGAGCAGGTAACAACAAGGAGGTAACAACTGACCTCAGCCTGGTCTAGTGGAAGGTGTCCCTGCCCATGGTAGGGGGTTGGAAACAGATGGTGTTTAAGGTCCCTTCCAACTCAAACCATTTGGTGATTCTCTGATACCACTTTTTGGCCATTGCCACCCGGTGCTTCGGGCTGACCTGCAATGAGGGAGGCTTCTCCTGTGAGCGTTTTCCCCAGCAAAAAGGCATCTGATGTTATTTTCCCCAATTTTGCATGTCTTCCAACAGAGACAGTTAGTGTTTGATGAAGTGCTTTGAAGCTGCTGCCTCGGTTGTAGATCTGAAGGCAGCTCCAGTACCTGACAGCTTGTGCTTCCCATCCTCCCTCCTCCCTTAGCCTGACACAGTCATTCTCCCCTCCTACCCTGCACTGTGCAATTTTAAATAGAGCATCAGGATAAACTCTGAACAGACATTTAGGAAAGCGGGACTGTGCCTTCACACAGTTTGCAGCCTTGGATTGGGACCATTCAGAGTTCAGCATCTCTCTCCATTTCTTCTCCTTGAAGAAGTTACCTGCAAGTTAAAATTGAATGCTCAGAGGCCAAACAGAGCTTGCTGGTACTGCAGCAGCCTTAGTTTTCCCATATCTGTGTTTCTTTCACTACAGCAGTGCAGCTTTTTCATAACAGCCCTTAGACCAGCCCTTGAGGCTGTTTGTTGATAAAAGGAGTAAGGCTAGAGTTGCTACTCATATAAGGAAAAAAAAAAAAAGGAAAGCAATAATCACAGAGCTCTTCTGAATTTTGAAATTACTAGTAAAAAAAATTTTAATTTTTAATTTTTTGATTTTAATTTTTTAATTGTTCCAG
>NW_016690331.1:1323402-1369727 GCF_001604755.1 Lepidothrix coronata | reverse complement strand
GGAAATACCAATTAGCATCTCTTGGCCCCATGTTGTGTCACTGGAGAACGCTCATCTTCCCTTCTAGTCACACTGCTTTGCTAATCAAATGGAAAATGCTTAAAATAAAAATGGCAACATGTGCAAAGTAAAAATATTCTGAGTGAGAAGAGCAGTTTTGCTCCCCACAACTAACGAGGAGTAGGATTGCAAGGGGTTTAGTGTCACCTCCAATCCAGATGTTTTGCACTTGTAGGAGTAAAACAATCAACATGCAGGGAAATCTGTTCGTTCTTCTAAAAGAAGGGGCAAAAGAGGGGAGAACATCTGAGGCACAAGGAAATAGCCTGTCCAAGGCTGGATGACGCTGCAGAGCCCTCCTCCTTTACCAGGACAGCTGGTCACCCCATTCCTGGGGACAGCAAGCCAGGAGGTGGAAAAAGATACACGGGAATCGTAGAATCAAAGAATAGCCCAGGTTGGAAGAGATCTTGAAAGTTCGCCTGGTCCAACCTGTCACAGGAAAGGAGCTGGATGAGGTTATCCATTGCTCTATCCAGTTGCATCTTGAAATCCTCCAGTGATGGGGACTCCACCACATCCCTGGGGAAGTTGTTTCCATGACTGACTGTTCTCACTGTAAAAAATTTCTGTCTTGTGCCAAGTGAAAACCTCTTCTGGTGCTACTTGTACCTGTTCCCTGTTGTTTTCCACATGACTCCGTGTGAAGAGGGAGCCTCTGTACTTTGCGGCTGTGATGAGGTCCTGCCTGAGCCTTCTCTTCCCAGGAAAAAGGGACCTGACTCCTTCAGTCTTTCCTCACAGGGCAGGTGCCTCCAGTGAGAGGGAGCAGAAGGCCAAGGGGATGGGCAGCAAAGGGAGGTGGCGGGTTGGAAAAACACTTCAGAAAACAGGAGCATGTTGGGCACGTGAAACCAGACCATGCCCTCACTAACAGGGAGGAGCAGCCCTGCAGGTGTGGTCCATTCCCTGGTGGATGCAGCCCTTCTGGTCCAGCCTTGACCCTCCCCTCACCCCCGTGCTCTGGCCCAGGTCTCACACGGTTCAGCACACGCGGCAGGGAAGCGGAATTGGCACAGGGAGAGGTGCCTTGTTACACACCTGCCAGCTTGGCACCACACTGCTTTCTTCTTTCTCTTCCTGCCCCGCCTGGAGACTCAACATTTGTCCACAGTCCTCCTGATGTACTTCAGCCAAATCCCAGTTTAAAACGATGTTGCTTTAGAAAGAGAAGAAAAGGTGAGCAGCAGAGCTTTTGGAGGAAAACAAGGTTTACCACACTAGGGAAGGCATAAGGATGTAATTTAGAACTCAACTATTTGAGAAATGCTGATTTTCCTCTTTATTTTTCATGTGCTGATCACACGTTTCTGCGCAAGAAAAAATAATCAAGAGACTAAAATTATCACGAATACTTACCTGTATTCAGGTGAGGGGCCACAGGTTCCTTTTGCAAAGCTAAACTCAGCACTCATTGGGCAAATGAAGAAATTGCCTCTGAAGGATTTTTACCTGAAGGAAGATGTTTTCCGTGGACCTGAGGAGTGCAACCTTGGCAGGGGATTCAGATATTCGAAGTTGTGGTGATGCTTTTACTCGAGATAATGCCTTTTAAAAATCCTCTACGGTGCCTTTAAAAGCCAGCGCTGCACAGCTGCACCATCTCGTGGTGTGACAGAGCCCTGCATGGCCCGAGCCTTTAAAACCCTCCTTTTTTTCCCAAAACTTGGATCATGGATGCATCAAAGCCAAGTGCACCCACTGCCAGACCATGCCACGGCTTGGCCCACCACAGTTCAGAGCCACAAAGCCCCCTCCAGACCTCCCCCAGCTCCACTCCTTCCTGCCTGCTCATCCCTCTCCCCAAGGTGCCAACAGTACAACCATTTTCCAACCACAGCCATCATCATTCCAAATATTTGCCTGACCCCTCCAGTTATTATTTCAAGATCTATCCAGCAGATTAGAGATCAGGCCAGTGGGTGATTATTCATCTGAACCTGCTCTACCTGCCTTACTAAGATGTGTTACAGAGGATTCCAATGAAATCAAGGCTCTGCTCACTATTTAGAGAAAATATTAAAAGGAATATTAAGGGTCACAGAGCTACAGCCCCGTGATGCAAAGCCAAGGGCAAGACCTGTATGTGCTCAGTCTCAGCCCTACTCCTACACAGCACCTGGCCCAAGTCAGCAGTAAGTCCCTTCCAACCTAAATGATTCTATAATTCTGTGATTAAACAGGCTCATGTCTTGACAAAAAGCTTCCTCTCTTCTTCTAAATGCATTTGCTTGTGAAAGAACAAAATGGCCCAAGACATCAGACTTTGTGCCTGAGCATTTCAGATGCATAAAAAACCCCACAGTGGTTCTCAACCTCTTAGGGTACAGCACAAAGTAACCAGGAGATTTGGCAGAGACTAGGAAAAAATCCTAAAGGCATATCCTGTTAAAAACACAGATGAAAACATCAGACTTTTGTATTTCTGTGGGTTTGTCTTCCAGTAAATGCTTAACTTACACCCAGCTTCTTCAGCATGCCCCTTCCATGCAGACCTAACTCGGGGACATGTGCCAGATGAAAAGCTGCTTCCCAGGAGCACCCTGAACCAATCCAACTCAAGCACAAGGCGGCTCCCCCAGTTCCTCCCGATCCCTTAGGGAATCAATGTTGTTTGCCCACAGAGTGGTTGACCCAAAACCAGTGTCAGGTCACCAGCTCACCACCACCACGGATGGATCAGCACTCACAACAGGCACTGCCAAAGTTATGGAGGCAGATGCCACTGCAGCCTGGAAGGAAGGCAGGGATGTGCCTCCTGATCCGTTCTCAGGCCCCATTTATCCCTACAAACCCAGGACAGGCAGGTGAGGAACCAACCCACTGCTTCAGGGGTGCTGCACACAGGAGCTGACAGGGGGTTGTACAGGAAACCCCACCAGTGCCCAACAGTTTTCTCCCACTTCCTTATCCCCTCCCAGAATCCAGATCTTTCTGCTTTCTCAGCTCCCACTTATGTACAGGCTTTAGTGGCTCTGGAAGCAGCAAGATGGCTTTATTCAAACTTCAGCAGGTTAACCAAGAACTGAACCCACCTGCCAAATATGCTGCTAGGGGAAGGAGCCCTTCATGCTCAGCAGTCAGGGCTTTCATCTTTATTAAAGCCCAGCAAGTCCAAAGAGCTGTGAGAGGAATGGAATGGGGAGAACTCTCTGGCCTGATTCTCTGAAGCCTTTGCTTCCCCCTCCCAGTATTTCCCCCATGGAGAATGGCATGTGGGCACAGAGGGGGATTCCTGGGAGCAGCCCTCAACTATGTGCATTATCAGACATGAAGAGGATGAAAAAAATAACACAGACAGTTTATTGTCAAACTGAATCAAAGCGTGGAAAAAAAAAATAAAATCACAAGGTTACACCGTAAGGAAATTTGGTTTTCATCACAAAAGCTCATTAAAATCGGACAAAAGAAAACAACCCATTGTCAAGCCAGCAACTCCTCCGAGCCTTGGAGTGCAACATTTATTGAAACGCCGGGAATTCTGAGGCGGTGACATCGCGTTTGTAGGGACAAAACGATCAACCCTCGTTATCTGGGAGAACAGAGGTTCTGCGAGGGGGTGACGTGTTTCTGGCTGAGCGGTGACTCCTCCGTTCGCCTTCGAGCAGCAGCAGCCTTGTCCTTGCTGGAGTCCAGCCCGAGACGATGGCCAAGGCTGGCGGGTGCCAGCTGCGCTGCCTTTCTTTGTCCAGCGTTTTCCTGCAATTTCCATCCTGATCAAGTGTGTTTACATCCCTCAAGCAAAGGGGCTGTTCCAAAATTAAAGGCTGTCGGGTGCGCAGAGAAGAGCGGTGGGAGCTACGACGGGTCCACCGAGGCCCAGGGGACACAGACATGGCCAGTGCCTCCCAAACCCAGTAATGCTGCTGATCCAAGCAATGACCAAATCTAACCCTTCTAATTGCTTTTGAACCTGGGAAAGTGTGTAACTGCCGATGCAGAGACCTGCCCTATGGAGTCAAACCCATCTGCGTGTGTCCCGGGCTTCAGAAATGCCCGTTAAGTGGTATCGGCCAATTACGGAGAACCCGGCTCCTCAGCACAGCTCCTTCCCAACAAAACACTCCTGGAAGCTTCCCAAGTGTGAGTCTGCCAACCTGTCCAAACCAATATATTACCTACAGATCATTTATGTACCAGTAGCTCCAGTGGAACCAGAGGAGTCCAGGAGAGCTTTGCCTGGTCTCCTGCCAGGGTAGCTGGGCTGAGGGGAAGTCTGGATGGCGAGGGTGGCTTGCCAGGAAAACTGCTGGAGACTGCAGGATCCCCTGGAGTGCAGCCCACCTGGAAGAGGCCCTATCCCATCCTGCAGGGGATTTCAGAGTGGTTGGCCTTCCTTCTGAGTCAAAAACACAATGAAATGGGGGAAAAACATGGGAAGGTGTTTAAGTACATAGATTAGGGTGTGCTCGGTTTTAATCAGTCAGGACAGAACAAGGATCTTTCTCACTGCTATAAATGAGCTGTTTTATGAATTTTGAGACACTTGTTTTACTGAGTGAAAAAAAAAGAAAGGCATCTTTATCCTAAGTAGCAGCTAAGGAGACTGGTAAAACTAAAAAAAAAAAAATCCCCTAAACAAATCCCCCCAAAAACAAACCTAAAAAAAAAAATTTTTAGAAATTAACCCCCTGACTCACCAGTACAAAGTAAAGGCAGTCTAGTCATTCCAACTGATCACAGGACTAACTAAAAAACATTTTTAATTGCAACTAGTGTGCTATCTTGAGCCAGCTGCTTATTCCAACAGGCCTGAGGTTTTCTGCTCATAAAGCGTCAATAATATGTGCCTTTTCCTAGAAAGGAAGGCTCTGCCTAAGTCTTATTGTGTCAGATAAAAAGTCCCAAAATAGATTTTCCAACCAAATAAAGTGTTTTATTCAGATATTCATGTGGATATGGCAGTGATGTTAAGAACAGCTATTCAAGTAGCTGAAGTAAGCCCTTCAAAAGAAGTCACACAGCTTTGAGACTTGAACAAATTATTGTATGATCTCATCCAAGAGATCTAAATAGCTGGAACATCTGCAGGAGTCGCCACCAATTTATTTAGCAGAGTTCAACAGTAGTTCATCAGCTCTGTTTGCACAAGCAGGTGCCAGGGCAGGCACTGAGGAGTCCTGCACACGACTTAAAAAGAGGAGAGGGGAAAGAGGGTTGGACATAGATGGATGATTTTATGATTTAACATGGATGTGCACTAGCAGGAATAATGTCCCTGACAAATTAGGGCAGTGCCTTTTGCTGAAGAAGTGCAGAATTTCTTTTTCCCAGAGAAGTATTACATGCACAAGTAACTATATTGTTAAAATTTTTTATTTGTGACAGTAAAGAAACCATTCAATACCTGATTGACAACACTTCTCTCTCCTGCAAACACTCATATGGCGTCTGTAGTGTTTCTCAAGTATTGCTGGATTGTTCATTGCATCAAAGTGTAAACAGCTCCATCATAAGAAAAAAAAAAAGAAGAAGGAAAAAAAGAAAGAAAGAAACATTTCCATTGCTTACTCCTCCGTTAAGGAGTTCCCAATAGACCTTTAACAAGAAATAAAAGAGAGTCAGCTGGGATTTTACAATACCATGGGAAACAGAAAACTGACAGCTGGTTTTGCATAGTTACCCAGAGATTCTGAAGCAATTGCCCCACGCCAGTCTCACCTGCCCCCTCCTCGCCCCACAAAGGCAAAACATCACAGCACCTTGGAAATCAGAGGCACAAACTTGTTTCTGTTTTACAAATAGGGCTGTGCGGTACTGTGGTTTATTTAGGTTAAAAACAACCTGTAAAACAGAGGATTTACGTCTCCAGAACTTATATAATTACTTTACTTTTTTTTTTTTTTGATACACTGAAATTTCAAAAGCTGCAACATACAGCACACACCAGTGTCATTTAGATACTTTATTGTCCCCAACCAGTCTAATCAAAATCATGCTGTAAGAAAGTGATTTGCGTACACTGACAACCAAATGTCTCCAGATGTTGAGCTTCCTCCATGTAGAACTTCGCTGTTTAATAATAAAGATCAAAAGGGCAAAACAAAGAGACAAATTACTCTTCCAAAGCTACCTAAATGAACACAGCAATATTGTACATTTTGCTACCATCTCCCATTCCAAGCCTGCCACGCTTCCTGGTGGTCCTTAACAAGGACTCTGCGCACAGCCCTAGTTTACAAATGGCAATTTAATCGTTAACACCTCAGCTGAATTTAAAGAATCTAAGGCAATTCTGCCTTACAGCTTAATTCAAAAATACCTATACAGGCAAAAAACCGTTTTTAACCCGACATAAAAAGGACAACAGAACTTCAGGCCAGGCAGCATCTCTTTAGCTGAACAGGATGACCAACTGGAAAAGACTTTTTAATAACTTCTATAATATCCAGAAATAATAAAATTGAAAGCCAGGGTTTATAACAGCCCTGGTGACCTGCATGCACTAACTGCACTTCAAAATATGCAAGAGATTTAGGAAACAAGTTTTTTTTTTTTTTCCTATTTTAGTTTTTAAACTCTTGTATTTAAAATACAATCAAATACCCGTATTGCAAATTTTACAGACATTCCATTATCTGACTGTATGGACAGAACTATATTGCTTTGTTACAATCTAGAAACTAAATATAGAGCGTATGTATATCCACGCAAAACTCAACACTTGAAATTTCAAGTACGATGATAAGTGTCAAAATAACCAACTAGGACAGTTTGATCCCTCTGGTCCAATCTGAATACACAGGGGAGTCCAAACCTGATTGCAGAGCACTCCAAGTGGGTTAAAAAATAAAAAAATTACTAAATTACTCAAAACTTACAGAAAATACTCTTAATATTAAGAGATCAAAGCTGTGGCTAAGTTTTTTGCCTTTGTCACAAAATGTTATTTTAATGCTTTACTAAAACTAACTTATTAAAATAATTTGGGTTGGTTTTTTGTTTGTTTTTTTTTTTAAAATTTGTGGATTTCAAGAGCCAAAATAATACAGTGTTAAGTACGGTTTGTACAGAACATCATCAGAACCCTTCCTGCAGAAGCTGGTGCAGAAGTTCAGTTGCCCGTTCTATGTGGATTTTAGAACAATACAAGACACTTTTAATAGTCAACATTCATTCACAGACTTAAGGCAACTGGTTCATGAAATCGCTGCTTTCAGAGATGCAAACGGATGGCATGGTTTGTCTCACGTACAACAGGTCACCACGGTGGGTTATTTATTGTCTGTTTGGTCTAATGCTTTCGAGAAAGTCTTTGAGTTTGTTTTTTTGTTTTTTTTTCAGCCATTCCTCTCATACCTGCACGACTAACTACAACCTGAATACTTCCCTGCAAACTGCATTTGAAGCCCAGAAGCCGCAAAACGCAGTTGAAAAAATACTGCTCAGAGAACAACTTTTTCTTTCTTTCTTTTTTTTTTTTTTTTTTTTTGGCAGCTTAAGGGGTTTTCGTTACTCTGAAGTCAAATACAAAATTAAACAATCTGAAACCGAAAGGGAACGTTAATGGACTAACCAGAATCCATACGTCTCTCTTTTTTTTTTTCCCCCCCGATTTTTTTTCAAACAAAGTAGGCGCTTTTTTTTTTTGATTTTTTTTTTGTTTTGTTTTTTTTTAAATTTTAGATTTGACGGTTTTGTCTTTCGTTGTGGCACGGAATTGTACAGTACTAAGGTAATGCCAGCTGGTAAGAAACAAAACGGTGATGCCATTACAGACTCACACAGAGTGTGACGGGACTGCCTCCAACACCCCTGGGTGCAGCCACAGCTGGAGCACAGCTGCTCACTTTTATACTGTACCTACAACCTACTCACTGCCTGCCCTTCTATGAACGTTGTTAAGCTGCTTCACCAATGATTTTAGACGAGGATCACAAGCCAAGTCCATTGCAAAAAAGTTGTTTTTTGTCTTTTTTTTGGTTTTTTTTCCCCCTCAAGTCTTCGAGACTTTTCGAAAGAAACAGAAAAGGCAAAGGGGATCTGCAATTCAGAATTTAGCACGAGGCTAATCAGAAGCACCGAATAGTCCATTTAGTCTTCTCTGATGACAGCCAAACACAGCTGCACTTTTTTATGTTTGCAGATTTCTGGGGTGGAGGATAATTAAAAGGTGACGCTGGAAAGGGGGGAGAAAAAGTAAGAAAGAAGAGGCGTGCCTTTTCTTCAAAGGCTTAAAATGTTTAAAAGTTATTCAACTGAAAAAGCACCTCTGACACTGCAGAAGATGCTAAGCAGGTTCTCAGACTCAGAGATGAGTCTAACTCAACTCCAAAGCCAGAGGAGCCATTTTAGTCTAGGCTAGTAACTTGTGCCCTTCTAGCAAAGCTCGATACAGCTCCCAATCTGTACCTTACAGCTTGGGGGAAAAAGAAATACAAATCAGAGATGTGAGCAAAATGCTTTTTTGCATTTTTATATACCAACAAAAGGAGAGGGCTTCACCCCAATTGAAAAAAAAATAAAAAATTTAAAAAAATGCCCTTTACAGGTCACCTTTAACTGAGTTCTCTGGTATTTCAGATACCATTGGATTAATCCATGGGGGTGGGTTATGAAGCCTGCATTTTATTTATTGCCCAAGTTTGCAGCTTACAGAAAATGTTTCATAGCACAGGCACAGTGGCAAAAACAGTATAACAGCCGATGGTCAACTCCATTTGGTGAGTATACAGTAGCAGCAATTAAAAGAAAAAAGTACTCCAAACAGCTCAACACAGATCCAGCTTACCCAGACGGGCTGTTTTAAGAAAAGAATCTTAAACTAATAAATAGATCTCCTCCTCCCCGTTCTCCCAAGATAATGGTTTTCCGAAAATCGAGAGGCATGGCAGTTGTGCGTAAGCAGAGACAACAGAATTTCATCTGTCTACAAGAGAAGGTGCTTTAGGTCTATCAGCCACCTTGTTTTCTCCATTCCATCATTCCCTGACACTCAGAACAACTGCAGATATGTTCCAAACTGTGCCCGAAATCATCATCGGTGAAACAACCATGTAATGAACCCAATTCACCCCTCCCACGAAACGCCCGAACCTTCCGAGCGTGGCAAAGTGTGATGCAACTTAAATGTCACTGTGGAGACAGGAACCCAGCATCTTGGTTTCAACTTTTTTCCTTTGTTATATATTACAGTGCTCTATAAAATTTTTTTCCTTTTTCCTTTTAAAGCATTTAGACAATACAAGACTAAAAGATGTCTGGAAATACGTCTTATACAAAAATGAATTTTTTTTATCTTAAAATAACATTCAAAAAGGCACTTCATTCTGTAAGAAAAAATTCAGAGTCAGGTCAACTGCTCTAAGCAGGGGGGTAAAATTGTCTGCATAGTGGGAGGGGAAGAAAGGGAGAGAAATTCAACTGCTGAAATACAAGCTTCTTTTTTTTTTTGGCATGTTTTAAGAAAAGCTGATCCAGTAAAAGATGTCCATTTATGAAATTAATTAAAAGAGTCCCACTTAAAATAGCTTCTTTTTTTTTTTTCCTTTAAAAAAGTAGTCTGAACACATGACCTTAGGAGTCAGGCTTCTGAAGGCTTAAGAGCATCACTCATGATTGTCCTTCGTGTCCAATGTAACAGGAAGATCAAGAGTAGCACTTCTGACAGGGGTGACCTCCCCAAAGCTTACATTTGAAAGAGCTGAAAAAGATGGAGACAGTCTCTAGCAACTGCAATCTAGTAGCAGAAGTCAGTCAAAGTTAAGGGCTACCTGTTGCAGAGTTTATGAAGCATACTGTAAACTTCTTCCTCTTTGCTTAGTCCTTCAAAGAAAGGAATAAGATCTAGCAGCTCTGTGTCTGTCATGTCATCAAACCAGGACTGCACAGGCACCTGAAACAAAGCAACCAACAAACACTGAGAGGGCTTCATGATGTGAAGGACACGTGAGTTTTGCCTGCGTGGGTGTCCTGTAACACTCATCATCGCAATAAGGCAAATTGCTAATCATTAGCATTCCAGGTGGAGCACCGGGTTCAAGCCCATGTTTTCTAGCACCCAACCCCAACGCCAACTGCAGGACAGCTGACCTTCACCTGCATGTCCAGGTCACCTACGTGAGCCCACGCTGGGCAGCTCGACTCGCTCTGCCTCCTTAACATTCCAGAACAGACTGGAAGGCAGACACAGGTTATAAAGCTGCACTGACAGTTTATTTACAGGCAAGTCTTTTTTTTTTTTTTTTCCCCCTCTAAGAATTATCAGTGTGAGTCACCAGACAGAGGAATGCAGCAACAACCCCTTCTGGCGAGGGGTTTGGAGGAAATATTTAACAGCGAGTACAGAACAGAGCTCAGATTAAAATATCAGACCTCGAGAACAGGTTCAGAAAATAATGCATGTAACAACCCTTCTTAAATATGTGGGCTGGATGTGTATCTTCACTATGGAAGTGCACTGAGGTCTTTTAAAGACTATCTTGGATCTTGTTACAAGCTCTGGTTTCTGCAGAGACTCGAGTATCAGTTCGCTAGCAGCACTTTTCTATACATGATTAAACCACTCTGACAAGGCCCTTAACTTTATCTCCCAAATTTCTACAGCTCAATTATTTTCTTGGCACTGATTTCCGAGATACCAAACGATGATCTGGATCAGGTTTTTGATTTTAATCATGAACATAAATTTAGAGCTTCAGCTCCTGGTTATTATAAATGGCAACTTTAAACCACGTGTGGCACCAACTAGAGAAATGTTTTCACCACATCACTTGAGGCATCACAGTTTTAGGATCTGAACTTAAAAGCTGCCTGCTGCAAGATAAACAGCTCATGTTAAAAAAAAAAAATGCTATTCCAGAGAGGCAGGACCATGGAAAACAGTGGTCCTGATAAAAATTTTTCTACACTGATTTTAACAATTCACAAAGGCGACAGGCTAAAAACATCAAAGAAGGCACTGCACAGCCTGGTTGTTTAAAAGTCAGTAGATGTAAGGGAGTTCCAGCTTCTATCCTGGCAGCTACCAAGCAGCTGTGAGCCTCTGTAGCAATGGAGGGAGCAAGTGCCAGACCATTCCATCCGAGCTCCTGGAGCCACCAAACACACAGTGACAACGCACACTGCTCCTAATTACTCTCCCCTGAAGTACTAATGCTGCCTGTCTTTTATCCTTGTTCCTAAAACCTGATGAATTTGTTGGCTAACATTTCTAATTATGAAGGGAGTTATCAAGAAAACACTTGGAAGGAGAACCATAACAACACAACAGGATCCTGACTTTTTTTCTTTCCCTTACCCGCAAACACAGATTTCAGACAGCAACCAATAGAACATTCATTCTCTTGCCTAATAAATATTTTCATTCCCACGATGAAAAAAGATGGGAGTACAAGAAGCTGTTCAAGCAAACCATTCTGTCTGTAATCACCACTGCAAAGAACAAAAGCTGTGCTGCAGGGCAGCTTTGGTTTTTAGAGCTAAGTTAGTTCCTCAGGTTCCACACCACCTGGTATTTCTCAGAACTGTTGGACTTCATGCCACAAGCCAAAGCTGAAAGCACACGAGCAGCTATGGTTATGACATGCTGTCAAGATCAGTTTGCCCAAGTCCTTCACCACTTGGCAGTGAATCCCAGAAGCTACCTGCAGCCTAAGAAAATACAGAAACTAATACAAGGCAGGGTTCTGAAAAGTTATTTTCTGAATCAGAAGGTCTGGGCAAGGAACAGAAAAATAAAGGCACACTTGAGTACTTCGAATACTTACTGCATTTTCAGGATGGAAGATGTAAGATGCAGGAGAATTATCTACTATAATAACTTTACTCAGCTCACGTCCCAGTCGACTCAGATCCTTCACATAATTTCCTCGGTGGAAAACACAGGATTCTCTAAAGAGCCTTGCCCTGAACACACCCCAGCGATCCAGTAAGTCGGCCACTGGGTCTGCATACTTAAAAATAGAAGTCAGAAACATGGAGTTAGCAGCATACAGATAAGGCTGGTTCACAGAGCCAGGCGAAGGAGGGACAGGAAATAATTTCAGACAAAATGCCCTTTCTCCGTTTTCTTCCCTGCTCCTCGTTAATTAACTTACTTGCCCGCAAACCTGAAGTGATTAATAAAGAGATAATGCAAAAGTAGGACAATTATCTTTCTGCAGAAGGCTAACTTGCACTCTGATGTTTTCTGTGATTTATTGATTAGGTTTTATTCTTAGGGCCAACTTACAGTTACTGTAAGAGTTTTCCAGAGGTTGATGGATCCAGAGATCTCAACTAACATTACTGTAAAACCAGCCAGTGCTAACAGAAAATCCATAGGAAGCATTTCCACAGCTGATTTGTTTCCATGTGCCTCTATATATAAACTGCAAGGAACACATCTGAGCCTGATGTGGCTTTTCCAAGTGATGCCCTTGGAGTGACTGGGTCAGTAAGACTCTTAAGGTTACCAAATTGCAAAACTGGGCCACAGAGGATCAGACAAAGATGTTATTAGGAAAAATACCACAATACTAGAGAAACTCTCATTTCATACATAAGATGATACTTGAGGTGAGGCACAGCTTAGAATCCAACAACTGATATAAACTGACCAAGAAAAAGTATCCAAATAAACCAAAACGTGAATAACCACACACTTGAAAGAGGTAGTTGTAACTTATTATTGCAGGGCAGGAGTTACCATTTTGCTATATTTCTTTCTGTATTTTAAACTGAGAAAAAAAATTGATGTTGAAATCAATCATCTTCTGACTATGAAAAATTAACAGACACCTTACTTCAGTACGAAATTGTTGCAGTATTTAGGATTTTTACAACACAACTGAACAGAACAGGGTAATGAGAATTCAGGGTAGAATCCTCTGGTAGGAAGGCATTACAGATCAGGGTCCTGCCCCCTTCTACCATCACTAGGTTGCACTAAAAGCTTGCCATGCTAGAGCATTATTTAGAAATAACCAATATAACTTTACAAACAAGACACCACAAATACAGTACACTGAAGGTGAAGAATTTTAAGATCAGTCCACTACTGTAACATCTACCACAAAACTACCTACGAGCTACTACCGCTACTGCAGACCAGAGGGCACAAAATATTCCTGCTGACGTTTCAGGCTTTGCAAAAAAACGTCTCATTTTCCAACTCCAGATTTGCAATTGCACCTTGACAGAACAAAAAAAAAACAACAACAAAAAAAAAAAAGACGTGTTCCCAATTTTCAGCAAATTTCTGAGTCACTGGTCGATCGTGTGGATGGCGTTTAATTCGGTGTGTTTTATTTCGTGCCCAGCTTTAATGTGCTGCTTTACTCGCACGCTATTTGTTCTAATTTCTCACTATAACCATGGTAACTTGTGAGCCTTTCATATTGGCATCATGAGCAATGCATGGAGGCTACATTATGAGACGAGCCCATATGTGATGGTGTTACCATGGAAACACTTACCCACACACTAGTAGACAAAGTACACACTGTCAGACAAAGAAGCAGAAAAGAAGGGGAAAAATTAAGATAGTACCAAACTGTGGAAATCATTATCCATAGAAAACCCAACCAAAAAGTCCACTGACCAGCACTGAAAAGGTTAATGAGATGAGGAGAGGAACAAACCTTGGCTAGACTGGCTGTGAAGAGTACACATTCAAAGAGCTCTCCCATCCTCTGAAGAAACTCATCCACATGTGGTCGTTTCAAAACATAAACCTGGAATGATAATGACATTCAGGTCAGATGGTGCTCAAGGAAAATTAAAAAAAAAAAAACCAACCAAACCAAACCACTCCTGCAATCCTAACACTTGAAGAAACAAAAAAGTTAACAGGGAAGCAGTTCAAACGAGATGCTGAAAATAAAAAAAGAAGTGCACAAGATAAAAGTAGAGATCCAATAATGAGAGATTGGCACGCACAGGCTGCCAAGCCCCATGCTGATTATGCCATTGCAAACACTGTGCATCATCTGGAGTGATGCTTCTGCAAAAATCTCATTAAAGGCAAAGAGAGACAGGAGGCCTTCTCAAGGAACGAGGATTCGTGTCTCTCAACCAAAAAACCGTTTTGGTGCTGGTGCCTTCGGTGCTGAAGAGCTTTAGAGAGGGAATAAATTCGATGAAAACTCTGTGATGACAGGAACTGCACAACAGGGAGCTGTTTTCTCTCTGTGGCTAATTCTCTCATTTTTTTAAATTCCAGGTGCTAAGTACCATATCTCACCATGGAGAGTTATCAGTCATCCAGCTCTGCAGGGAGCTTTGTTCACCGAAAGCCTTCCCAGCACCACGCAGAATGTCTAAAAATGCTGTTTTCAAAACAAAGTCTGCAGCATCTTCTACGAGGAGCTAGCCCTAAAGATGGCAAATACTCAAGATCTCTCTCCTCTTGAGAGAGATCCTCTCAGCAATGCTGTACTGCCTTTTTGCACTGACATCCACACAGGCAGCTTGGCTGCCTAATGTCAACAACCTGATTAGCAGATATTAGGGCCTCCCTGCCTCTCTTTCCAGAGCAAGCAAGATGATTTTGCATTCAGAGAAAATACCAAGATAAGATAACTGCTGCTCAGAAAGCTTGGAAGTAGCTCACAACATACTGGGAAGCTGAAGAGGGGAGTCTGCTTAAAAAATATTTATCTATCTTGTTTGCAGTTAGATTAGAAGTTTGAGAGAAAACACTGGCAGCATTTTATCTTCTTTGTTTGGCAAATAATCCTCAATACTGGAAATTTCAAGTGGAGAAGTCTGGCATAGAACTGACTGAAATTTCAGGAATTTCCTTCCTTGACATGTAAAACTAGATTAACTTTATGTGTTTTACTAGCTTCCTATTAATAAGAGGTAAAAAAATGGAGATACCCAGAGAAAAGGCCTGAAGGAGAAAAAAAATACAGAAACAGCAGCTTGAACTGAAGTGTAACAATTAAAGCCTCCAGTAAAAGAAAAAAAGTGTGTAATTGGAAACCGAAAACCTCAATCTGAAAGCAAAGTTTTATTAACAACATATACGATGGAGCTGCACCTCAGTGACTAAATCAGAAATGTTAGTTACTCTTCCACCTTATGTAGCATACAGATCATACCAGGAAGCCCTGACCTTCTTTAAGTTATTCCTATGAAATTTATCTAAACTATTTCTGGCCTCATAAACATTAAATTCAAAGTTTGATACAGATAACAATTTATAACCCATATACGTTTTTTTAAACAATGACAGCAGCACCTCACCCATCAAATAAATGTGACATTTTATGGATTAAAGACAGTTAACAGATGTACTTCAACACCACTCTTTCCAGGTAATTACAGCAATGTTTCCTGTATTCCACCAGACACAAACCAAGTAGTTTCCTCCCCTATAACAATGCAATTAATTTTTCATTAATTCTTACTAAACAAAGTTGTTCTGTAGTATTTCCTCTCTAAATTCTATCTCTGAATTTTTTAAAGACACAGATAAAAAGAAAGCTGCAGTCCCCCTGCTTTTGGGCACCCAGAGACTATCCATCTTCCCAGTTGTAAGAAGAAAGATAGCAGGATCCAAGTTACTCCTTAATAATGAAGTTTTTAATTCTTTAGCCTTAAATTATATTTTTGAGGGCACAAAAGGGGCACCCCAGAGTCTTAACTAGATAGTTAGTGCTGGAATTTTAACATTCATTTCCCTTCTAAAGCCCAGTGTTTTCAGCCACAGCAAAAGAAGACTCCTCTTTGCTCTCCATCCCTATCTATGCCCGTGTTGGCGAAGTATTTCCACTTGGAATGTAATTACAAACTCCCTGCCAAGGATATGAACTTTGCTGCTTGCAACATAACCCACCTCCTCCATAAGGAGAGCACACAGTAAATCAACCCCGGAGCTGCAGCCCAAGAGCTCCCAAACCACAGGCTTGTGCTGTATTTGCAGGCAAGTCCTTGCAGGAAGTGCTCTTCTGGCTATTTGCAGGTCTCCTAATGCTGCACCTCCTCAGTGTTTAGCTGTAAATACACAGCATTTTAAGTTGTGCTATCCCCCTTCTGCACTTTAGACCTCCTGCTCCACCAAAGGGCACCCACAACCTCCACTACTTGAGTTACTTGCTCTTTTGCCTTAAATCTTCCCTGCTGGGATCTGGCCAACAGATTTGCTTCCCATGTTAAATGCCTGATCAATAATAAATGTCATCTCTTAGGATGAAGTCTCAATAAACTTTAATTATTTCCCTCTGTAAAAGGCCTTAATTCCTCCCCCTCCCCCTTTTTTTTTTAACAACACTTATTTTTTTTCCTTTGGCAGAACAACATATCTTTAATACTTTGGATAGTGATTCCCCTTCAAGTTTTCTTTGGGAAGTCCTACTTAGCCCCTGGAAGCAACTCCAAGTGTACTGGTATCCTGGGCTACAAAATCTCTTTGGTTTACTTCACATAAAAAGCTTTCTTCAGCTGACAGTGCAGCTCTTTTCTCCTCTTCCTCCTCATTTGGAATTTTTTCCCCCTTTACTTTGTTAGTGGCTGGACTTGAATCTCAATGCTGCCTGGTTATTTGTGGCTTGGCTTTTTCTTCTGTTGCCTGATGGCTTCAGTTTAAGTCTCTAGACTAACTGGCTCCTGGCATTTTTCTGAGATTTATATACTGTCTTTAGGGCATTAAAAAAAAATATATCCCTCCAATTTTTTTGTGTATTGTGTGTTAACTAATTTCTTCCTTATCACAGCAAGAATTTGGAGGAATACAGTCTTCTTTTTATTATTTAAAATGAACCCTACTCTCAACATGTTAAGCACAAATCAGGCAGTAGGCATGTTTTCACAGGATTCTTACAGCTGCTAATGGCAGAACACAAGTAATTATCTTTAATTGTTCCCAAGGATTTTGTATTTCCACATAAATTTTCTATACCTCAAAGCAGTCTTAACCCAGAGAGACTCAGTATTTGTGAAACCAGAGAAGAAACCCAGCTCCATTTTGATCAATTAAATGGGACACAAAGAATTGACTTCCAAAACCTGCCTTACAATAACAAAATCTACCAAGTAATGACCAAAAAATCTGCCCAGGACAACTCCAACTCCCGTGATCTCCCGTTCCATGGGCTGGTGCATCTTCTGAGCAGAAAACAACACACGTCCTTGAGCCTCCTCGTGCTGGGTCACACAGTTGTGGTTGTCTCCCAGTGCAAGTAACCAAGAATAGGCCAGTTAGAATGGATACAGCCTATCCTGGATTACTTGAACCAGGCCACAGCCTTCCATAAGGAAATCCATGGATTTTGTGCTTTACAGAAAGGAAGTTTATTATACAAACAGCGTTTTCCCCACACTCTATTAAAAAACATTTTGTACATTACACTCAAAGTACACAGGCCAAACGTTTCTTTAGCTTTCAACAACTAAAACAAGCAATTGTTAACTGAAATTAAAAAACCGAACACTAAAAACTAGTTTTACTCAACAAATTAAATTTAAGAATGAAATTCCAAGTAACACCAAATCAAACTCCTCCTGGCTGCCTCCTTTTACACTTTGACACTGACAGCAAGGCACAAAGGCACTGCAAGTCATTTGGATAAAAGACAAAAGGACAACTATACCCTAAAAATCTTCCCTTACTGGGGATTAAAGGTACATTTAACGTGCAGTTTCTGATCTGGGGGCTTTGGTCACTCTGCACTTGTTCAGTGGGAAGCAGCTCCAAAGGCAGAAGTTACATCAAGGCTGAACATCTTTCCCCAGCCACTACTTCCACCCTCAATAAGCCTCCTCTCAGTTGCAGCACATTTCACTGAACTTCCCACAGTTTATTCCTTATAATTTGGTAGAGTGGGAGACCAGCTTTGGTTTCCTTTTATCCAGAGAACCAGAGTGAAATGAGAGAACTGGCCAGAGAGGGTCAGCCCACATCAGAACTGCCCTGCTGTGTCCGTGCCATCATTCCCAACACAAAGCGTGGGATTCTTCTCCTGGAATTCCAGCTGCCCTCAGATGGGCACAGTCTCTGCAGGCATCTAAAGGCCCACAACAGAAAGAAAGGGAGGTGTTTCCACACGTGATTTATTTCCTTCTAAAATCAAATGACAAATCCTTCCCAAAGATAAGGGAATTCAGGCCAGAGTAAGAAAGATGGGAGAGGGAAAAGGGGTGTTCAGAAAAGCTATTTTTTAATCTGGGAAGCTCGTTTACCCGAGCACCCTTTAAGATGATGAATTATCCTCCCTATATAAAAAAAAAAAAGAGTTTTTCTGACCTTTGGATTATAAATTATGTAAGGGAAAACAAACTCCCCAAACCAAAGACAGTATTTTTTTTTTGAATACCTCTGTTGAACAGCAAAAAACACAGCATCTACCATGAAAAAACTTGTTGGGTATGCAAATCTCAAAACTCTTTCAAGTGCACGGCAACCGAATTTGCCACAACTCGTGTTTTTGGTGCACGAGACCCGACCAATCTCACATTATTTCAAATTTCTCCCTGGATGGGCACTTCTGAAATGGTCTGTTTGTTTTCCTTGGGGTTTTGTCTCCAAGGCAGAGTTCAATGATGACAATAACCTGGCAGACCATCTCGTGCCTGATAAGGTACCAGGCTTACTGGTAAAGCAGGTAGGGATATGCACTGTGGACAGGATGGTTCCACAACATCTCACGTATCCTGCAGTGTTTTACACAAGTGGAAGTATTTCCCAAGGTCAATGATTAATCTTTGAGTGTATGAACTGGTTAAGAAAATGGACGAGCATTACCCAGATGACAAATTCTGAGAAATAACAAAAATTGCTCATGTTTATGCTCTAAGTGACTGAAGAATTACAGGTTTGAGGCGGGAACAGGTTGTCAAAGCTCCACAGCCTGTGTTAATGCACAGACTCAGCCAGAATATCCCTTTTTGCCCTTTAGTTTGTCACAGTGTAAAAAGAAAAAAAAAGATTACTGAATGACAGAACGTTACTTTGCCTACAGAGATGTTACAAACACAAACTTTGCTTGTTCAGTGTGCCATGTAAATTACCTTTATTTCAAGAACCACAAATTCCTTACAATTAACTTCATTTTGACCACCCAAATGTGACTGAGGTATTTACCTATTTTAAAGATTAAGAACTGAATATTTTAAGAGATTAAAAACTGGAAATACAAAAGGGATTAAGCAATTTCCTTGAAAATTATGCAGGAAGTCTCCAGCAAAGCACAGTCAGAGACTCATTTCACTTGATCTTCTCTGTCAAGGAGAAGGAGATGCACAAATCCACTCCCTCTGGCCAGTTGTGGGGTTTTTGTTTGTTTGGGGGTTTTTCTGTTGCTGTTTTCTCTTTTCCCCCACATGGAGTCACTTCAAGTGCCAAACTGCATTATGTTTGGTGAATAATCTGAGAGTTTGCAGCAGGGAATGGAAAAGCAACTGGCTTTTGAAGTGCTTGACTGCAAAGCCCAGATAGTCTTTTCCTGAGATTTGTTTCAAAATGTAAATATATCACCTTGACAAGCTAAGTGATGAGAATTCTAAGCCACTCAAAAATTCACTTTCAAAAGCATTCTACAAAGTTTTAGGAGAGAAAATGTCTGTTTTACAGCACCAAACACAACTAAAGCCCACATCAAATCAGGATTGACAGTATCACAAATCTCCCAAAACATCACTTAGTGTTTTAAGCATCAGCTCTGCTGAATGTTACAGCTGTAAGTAACCTAGATATTGAGTTTTTCTACATGAAACAGGCACAGTGTAAAAACTGACAAAGCAACTATTACTTTAAAGCATGTTTCTGTCCACTGACTGATATTTAGTAATTATTTTAAGAGTGACAATTACATGGGTAGTTTTCATAAGAGGAAATTAAATGAAACTATGAACTTTACGATCCATCAATTAGTCCGAGATTAAAATAAAAAACTCTCCGTCCAAGTAAAAATAATACATATAAAAACCCCCCAACATTTCCACAATTAAAGTTCTTAAAAACCTCCATCAAATCACATCCAGGGAAGATTTGCAACTCAATGACTGCATTATCTGTAACCTACAACACCCGGCAGAGAAGATGCTTCAAACAATTTGCAAGGTTCACGTATCAGAAAGGCTCAACTTCAAATTAACCTGTTTAACTCATCTCCAGCAAGAACTTCAATGTCTGTCTGAAGAGGAAAATTTATGGCTCTGTAATTTCTCTCATTCGGGGGTTTCAGAAAAGACTCCTGATTAAAGACCAAGCTAAAATACATGAAGGGGGATTGATTTTCAAATTATGGGAGTTTTGCATTTACTGAAAACCATTTCTCAGAGCCATAAGTGAAGTTCTTAAAGAGTAAGACATAAAAATTAGTCTCCTCGCAATTTTGTCCAGACCTTTTAAAATATGCTGAAGTATATAAAAAAAACCTCCTATCAGAGGAACTTTTGTTACTTACAGGTATAAAAGGGGACAGGAATTAAACACAGACTGCCACAAAAACCTGAGGAATGTCTGTTCTTCCTTACTACCTTTGTAAAGTTTGGTCCATATGAGCTACCAAAAGACATTAAAGCCAACTTATGTCCTGTTTGCCTTGGAAGGAATGAGAAATGCAGTATTCAAGTAGCTTTTTCTGGGTTCTAGTCATGTTTGAAACCCCATTCTTAGATCATCTGCTGTTTGAAAATGTTTTAAAATTGACAAAGAGTCAAGTACTGAAGTCCTGAGACAGAGATTCCACCTGATCAAACAGGGATGCCTTTCTGGATGGTACATTCCAGAATACACAGTTTCCGTGTTTTGCCAAAGTTACTGAATGCAAAGCAGCAAATGCAGGAAGAGAACACTCTGGGACACTCAGGACACGATGCTGAAGGAACAACAGCACTTACCTGATGTATGGTTCCATCGATTTCGACAGGAACGATGAAATCAGCATTGCTAATTGGCTGGAAAGAATGACAAGGAAACAACCAACATTAACATTAAAAACCCGATCATTGGAGGGAGAATTTCAGAGCTGTAAAAGGGAAGAGCACCTACTCCTCAGGAACAAGTTAATAAGCATTACTGACTGTACAAATTCACTCTGTGTGTGTTCTTCACACACACAAGTCAGAAGCCTCACAGTTGTATTCCTGGATGCTGCAATTCCCTCTTCTCTCATATTTTGGAGCTTCATACAACGTAATACACTTCACTGCCTGAATAACCCCCTCTACCACTGAGCCTGTTTACCAGGAAAACATCTATTTGGCTAAACTCTTCCATCAAGTCTGTGTGGATACTTGATAATCAAGAAAATCAGCTATGTGCTTCACATATTCTATTCTGGGTCATCAAGCAGTAATTAATTAAAAGTAAAGACAGTGGTAACAGTAATACCTAATGGTTATATCTGAATATAACAAGACTCAAGTTGTATAGCTAATTGATTCTCAAGATGCCACACTTCAAGAACCAATAGCAATCAATTTAATCATGTAAAACTGCACTTTAATTCCAAAGGGAAGAGCAGACACGCTGTACCCAAGTCCTTGAATCCACTTTTCTAGCCTGTCAATCACAACTTATTTCTTAAGACTTACTGAGAAAAACTGCTGGTCAAGTAAAACTGCTTTGGAAAGCAGGAAAGTGGCCTTGTAGGCAGTTTAAGAGTACATAATCTAATCTTGGCTAGACAGCAGTGGTAGTTGGGAACACGCTGCTAACAATGTTTACTAGTTCAAATGGACACCCAGCTTGGCAGAAGCCTTGGGTACAGCTCATGCTTTATGTCCATGATAAAAAAGTAGCCATGTAAACATGCCTGGCTGAAGCTTGTAACTCATTCCATCATCTGCAGCTTGGAAATGGCTGAGACAGAGCTGCCAAATACAATTTTAACATGACTGATTAACAGACAATATGCTCCATGGATAAGAGCCTAGAACGAGGGCTGGGAGCAGTCTGGTAACTGGTGTTACTAAGCTAAGGCTGGAAAACGTCTTCACTCAGCTCTACTACACTTGTACAGACCTTCCCACCTGGTTTTCTGGATCAGACTGATCTCAGGAACCACCAAGAAGACGCCCCTGAAGAATCTGTGAGACTAGAAACAGACTTCAGACCCACTCAGGGGGAAAAGGGGGTGCCAAGAAAGCAGAGAAGCAGCCAAGGTAAAGAGAAAATCACAAACTGGTGAGCCTCAACAGGTGCTCTGTGAAAAATGGTGGGAAAAGAGAATCCTGCAGCATGAACCTGACAGCATCACTTTGATCCCATTCCCTGGAGAAACAAGATTCTCACTGCACTATGAACAAACCTTCCCATGAGGAGAGCAAAATGACTGCAGGAATTTCTATGGAGGGCAACACCCTCTCTCAGGAGCAAAGTAATGAGGAAGATGGCTTGATCTGACACCTGGAAGTGCTGGGTCAGAGGGCAAAGGAGAGGCTGCATGGAATCTACTCATCCTGACCAACCAGTATTGGCAACCAGACTCTGGAGCAGATGATGCTGGAAAACTCTCCCCTGCCGATGACCCCAGTGTGAGTATAACCTGAAGGTTTCCTCAAATACACACAGTTCAATCCAGATTTTTTTTTTATTTTTTTTTTTAGCTGACACTGAGCAATTTCCCCTTTCTGCTCTGGGAAAAGACAGAGGGGAGGCTTCCATCTGTTCCCTAAATGGAGCCCCTCAGATAGAGAAGGTACTCTGCAGCATGTCCAACGGCCACAGAAAAAGTACACAAAAATGTTCTGAGGCTTCACCTCAAAAAGAAACCCAAATGAACTGTCAATAAGCCTCAGCCACCAGTTTTCCAGTGGGTGCCAGCTCCCTGCAGACTTTGAAGAGGCTTGCCCACACTTGAAGAATTTGTATATGCATGACTCCCTTAAGCAAGAGAAATACTCTGCAGCAGCAGAAAAAGAAGAGGTCACTGCAAGCTACTGAGGTTTTGAAATCCACTGATAAAACTACAGCTTTTACAAAATTTAATCCTAACAGTAGCTACACCAACCAGATGTCAGAGAAAAGCACATTCTGTTTAAACAACTTCCATTTTTTTTCCTAACAAATAAAAGCTCACCCTTAGACTCTGCAACACTGACCAAACCACTCTCAACTATGTATCTGCTTCCTCCACTTAAATTTCAGGTACTGTGTTGTTTTCTTGTTGGCACAAGTGATAAGGAAAGGGAGCATGGACTGGGGTTCTGTGCTTTCTCATGGTGGGGAGAGAGGAGGAAAGTCTCCAAGAATTTGCTGGATGAAGGTTTCTGGGGTTGTGCACGCGAAGCACGTACGTGCCTCCAGCGGGAACCACAGAGACAGAGCCCGAAAGGAGACAACGTATTTCCACTGAAAATCTTCAGTTAGAACTGCTTCTGTTTTAATAAGAAGTCAGCATTTTAAATGCTCTGAGAGTGTTTCACAGCCAGTTTTGAATACGACCGCATTCCAGACTTGCATGTGGTTTAATACATTTTACACAAAACCGTGTTTACATCTCCTTGATTTAAAAATTTATTATTTTTGCTTCTATTATTGTTTCTACGATGGGAACGATAACTATCCTGTCTATCTATTCCTTTTTTACTCTTGCCAAGGAACCCCAAACTTTATTCCTTTAATATGCACCTAACATGAAAGACTAGTACCTCCTTAAAGCTTCCCAAATATGCAGGGGCATAAAACAGATGAGAATTACCCTCCTTCAGATGTTGCTGCTTTCATAAAAGAGCACTTTAAATATTCTGCCTCTCTGTTTGCGTTAAAAAAACATGTAATCTGCATTTGAAATATGAAGCCCATTTCATAACAGAATTACGAATTCTGAAGTATCAGGTGTTCTAAATAAACCCTTTTTGGTACTAAAAATCACAAATTTATGTATGCTTTTCCAGCTTTTAAGTGGGGACCTGCTTGGTTAGAGCAGACGTGTTTTAATGAAAAAAAACCCACCAAAAATACCCCCAGACCCCCACAAACTAAAAGAAATTGCAGAAGTAACTTGATTATCCAGGCAGAGCAGGGTGCACAGAGGGGTTCAAACCCTGCTCTGCTGGAACATATTATTTTTGATGATAATTAATGGTCTTGATTCAGTTGAAGTATTTCCCTTTCTGAAACAAAACCCAAACAGCACCACTGGACAGTGCCAGCCACTGAACAATTAAAGCCATTTCCTCCAACACTTGGTTTTCTCTTACACACCCCCCTCACAGGGTTTTATATTAAGATAACACCTTTGTAACCATAAGGCTACTACTGCAGAAACTCCAACATCTGCCTAACACTACTGACCTCACACAAAAACGGAACAGTTTTCTTTTCCTAACACAAAAAATTATTCAGTGCTCATCATTAAGTAGAATAATAGTTTAATTTTTTTAAATATCTATTTAATATCATTTAAATGCCCATTAAATATAATTTGAATGTTAACCCACAGCATTCAGAAAGCAAACCTGTATTTCTACCTTTCAGATAACACTAAGCCTAAAACTTCATTATCATTATTATTATATAAATTTAGATTTTTATTCAGCTTTCCCTCCCTACTTTAGATTTTTGGTAAAATGGGAAGGCATGGTTCCCCCCTTCCCAATCCAGCTGTGTTTCTCATCTCCCTTAAAAACTCCCCAGTGCAAACTCAGTCTGGGTATAGAAGACAAATCTGGCACTGAGGTTGAGGGGTTCCTGTGCACCACCATAAACTGTTATATACCATCAGGCACAATAAAGACAGAGAAAAATCTTAATTTCAGTTTGAGGCAGAGGAGTATTTGTTCTAATATCTCCATATAAGGTTTTCTTTAAGCCAACAAAGACAGCCTGTTGCCAAATTCTAACCACAGCATGAATTACAGTTTGCATTTTAAATGCTGGCAACTAACTAGTGAAGGATTAAAAAGTGGTGTTTAAGCCAGCAGTGAAAAACGGAGTGCAACAACTAGAAGAATATAAAGGTAGTAATTTTAGTTTGCCAGTAGTAAGGTAACTATTAATTCTCATAAATTCTCCAATCAATGTATAAAACCAGCAGATGCTTTATCATGTATTATCTTTGCTAATCAGAAATGTTGTCAGTACTCTGAGCCAACGGATTATTTCTGAAGTCTCCCAATTTCAGCACTACTTAAACAATCGAAAAATACCTCTACTTCCACCACATGCTGAAATCTGAGGGGTTATAAGAGTTGCTTCTCAAAGGTGACTGACTCAAGAGCAACAACTAAATGGTATTTGCTTTCTTGCTCTGAAAACTAAATATCAAACCCATATTTCCATAGCAACACATTTTGTATCTGTTAAAATACAGGTTCTTGCTGAAATACTTAAAGCCATGAAGTCAATACCTCTTCCAGGCCTTGTTGCAGCCAATGTGACTGTCTCAGAGTCAAAACATAAAAAACAATATGTGTGTGTCCCTCCCCTTACAGCTAAATTAGGATGAATAACCATAGGAGCAGCAATGAGAACTCCCAGGCATCCTGGGAGAGCCTGTAAGACGAGTTCAAGTGTTAAGAGGCTTAACAGTTCCTGCAGCATTCACTGACAGATTAAAGCTGCAAGAGATCACTTTTGAATTTACTTACCTTAAATGAACTGTGCACTAAAGTTTCATCTAAATCAATGACCACACACTTCTTCCCATAGTCTGATGCTGTCAGTTCTGGCAGGAGGTATTTAGCTGGTGGCTAAAAACACAAAGACAAGAGGAAGACAACAAAAAAAAGTAAAACCTCTATCCAAGGGGCACTCTTCTGTCAACATTACTATTCTAGCAATTACTGGGAGCTGGAATACATGACTTGAAATTCAATGCTTTTCTGGGATCATCTCAAGTACACATATGGAAATTAATGGCTCATGCAATTGCAGTACCCATACAGACTTTTTTAATATTATTTTTTAAATGAGAGGCTTGTTTGGAATGACCTCCAAAGCACTGGAAATGAAAGTGGTAAAACATCATCACTAGCTAAGAAAACCCAGGGAGAAATAAGACATTTGATACAAAAACATCTTTTTGTAGTGACCCCTTCCCTAATGCCTGGTTTTGGTTGCTGTTGTTATCCCTATTCCCAACAATGCCATTTCCAGCCATATCAGGCTGAGGGACATTTACACAAATCGTTATTTCTGTTTGCCAGGAAAGGTGCTAAAGTGGAGGAATCCATCCTGAAGGGAGACAGCATTATTAATTTTTATCTTCTGGGACATGTCTTCACTTTCATTTGCACCACCTGTGAGGGCACTGACCAAATTTCATGTGGATTATGCTCCCAGTCAAGGCATTAAAACTGCAGTAAAGAACCTAAACTAGGCTCTTGTACAGCATGCTGCCCTTTCTGAAAAATGGTACCAATTCCTTGAATTGACAATTTTTCTGAAAGCAATGCAGAAAATCTCATAGTCTTTGGATTGCTCATTTCCCACTTTAACACCCCAGTTAGCAATAAAATTATGGTTACTTTAGATTTTGGTACTGGATACTTCCTGAAATAACAGAAGTGGGAGAGAACGCTTCCATTTGGAGCTGAAACACTGCTGCCTCTCAAAGAAGGTTTTTTTTGATGAAGGGAAAGGATTAGCTTTATGGAAAAGTGTCAACAGGGAGAAGCTCAAGCCTGAGAGGAAATTAAATTAATTTAGAATTGGGTACAGAACTCTAACTTCATTCTTTTGCTATCTTTTTATCTGTTCATGCAGTGTAAGGATGCATCTATCATGGTTTTGTTCCTTTCAGCAGCCCTTTGGAGAGGTGCTGGCAGGGATCTGAGGCCACCCCTGTGCAGGTGACACACAGGTTGAGTCAGACACCTCCACACACCCTCTGGCTGCCAGGACAGATCATCAACCACTGACTGAATTCAGACCTTGTCTTAAGTTGACAGATACTGGCTAATGCTGCCTAATAAGTTCTTGTTTAGAGGAAGCACCTAACAAATGAGATTCTGGACTTAAATAGGTGTCTTTAGCTAAAACAGAAGTTCTTGGGGCATTTTTAGGAGTGTTCAATGCAATTGATTTAGTTCCTTACAATTAATGACGACAACAGTTCCTTCAGCTACCAAACTGGAAGCTGCCTTGCGTACAAGCAACTTGTCTCAACACATTTTCTCTCAGCACAAATCTAACAACAACCTTCAAGAAAAAAACAACTTCTGCCTAATGCCTGTAATGGACCCAATCCATCACAGTCACCCAACCAGGCTCAAATTTATAGGACAGCCTTTCTAGGTTATACAGACAGTCCCACAACTGCTTCAGCTCTAGCTCTGCTTGTTGGCAACTAGGGCCAGACCTAAATTTTAGTTTCTCACTTCTTGATTTCAAAGCCTGAAAGGTATTTAGCACCCCACCTCAATTTTTCACAGCAAGGAGGATCCAAATTTGCAACCTGAACAGACCAAAAGGTTACTGAAAGAAAAATCCAACCCATTTAAAGACAATAATCTTCAGAACCTGTGTTCTGATACTGATTTCTTGTCTTTGAAGATGCAAAAAAAAAGGAGGAACATCCCAAGAAACCTTAAGCATATTTTTTTCTTTTTAAATAATAGTTCAGTTCATTTTTGTACTCTTAGAACTGTATCTAGTTCAAATTTTTGACCACATTAATCTGCACCAGCAGTTCAAAGCCAGAAATTCCTTCTGCTATATGAATTCTTTATCAAACTGAAAATACCTATAGCTATGAAAAATATATGGGAATAGATATTCTTCCATATAAAATTATGCTATGAAAAATAGGAGCACTGTCTTATCAAAGATATCTTTAGTTTTTTATCTGGAAACTGTTACGCCTGTCATCAAGAAAAGGATGGACATCTATCAGGGACTGACTACAAAACGTGAGAACCTTCAACTCTTGATAACCTGAATTTCTTGACTGCATCTGAGACAATCCACGCCCATCTTCTTCAATCACCTGCACCCTCTGCTTTCTCAAAAGCAGTGATAAGAGTTTCTCTCCCTTTTCAGTATTGCATTAAGAAATAATGTGCAGGTATTGACCTAACTTTAACTAACAAAACTAACCCTCAAGGTTTTTCCTGGGGAAACACCAACCCTCCTACAAGCTTTGGCATCTTGGGTTCGATCTGATCCAGCTTCCCTAAGTTCACACATCTGAAGTTCAAAAGAAATGTGTTTCTGTTTCACAACCTGTGTCTCCGTTGCCCTCAATTGTGAAAACACATCTGCACCCCTGATAATCTAACAGGGATAAGGAAACTATTCTGGAGCTGAAGTCACTACAAGTTGTGAGGCTGCTAAATAGCTGGTGTAGGACTCTGGAGCATGGATGACATTTTTGAGGCTTCAGGAACTTAAAGGATTTGTTTGTAAAGTATCAGTCCATTTGTTTTGCTGTTCAAGCTTTCTGATCTAAAGGAATTTCCACATGCCAAGAGTAGCAAAGCTTTGAGGCAGAAACAAGCATTACTCAACACTGTATTTTAATTTCTTCATTAACAGAGACATATCCAAGAAGAGTTCTAATTACCAGATTTCCACCATAGTTAATAGTTATGGATCTTTTATAATTTCTTTTTTTTTTTTCCCCACATAGTAGCTTTAAAGACATCTAAGATGATTAGGATTATTTAATAGTGGCTAACAGCAACTCATATTTACTATGCAATACTCTCTGAAAGGCTGCAGACTTCCACAGAACTCAGCAGAAAAATAACACGTGGTCTCTCAGTACTGTTAAGTCCTAGCTTGGTCTTCAATTCCAACAAGACATAAATTGTATACAAGTTAAACTAGTCACTGTTTGGGATTTATGCATTCCAGCCAGGTCTCATGGCTGATCAGCTCAACAGACCTTGTAGTGAAACGACTGCTGCACTGCTTCAGTCCCGTGGAAATAGTATATTCCCTAAGAAAAAAAAAAAAAAAAAGGGGGTGGTGGTGGCAAGAGAACAGGACTTTTGGTTGAAGCATAAACAGCTGGTCAACACAAATCTTTCAGAAATTTACTGTATAAAACAATCATCAGCTTTCTTCCCTGTAGGCCCATATTTCCCACAGAGACAAGTATCAGAATTAATAAGCCCTTTTTTGTTTCCTACACTGGCAATGCTGTCGAGCCTAAGTGCAGCACACTAATTCACTGTTCGTGGTCCCTTCAACTCACACTCTGGGTTGCCCTCCACAGAGCTAACAGCTTCTCCCAGCAATTACACAGAGAAATACTCTTACAGAAGATAAATGATTTCTACTTAGAACACAGCTGCCAGGAGATGCCAGCTCCTGTTATGGAACAGGCAGTTCCCAAAATTTCTTCTGTAAGTTATAACGAGGAGTCGTCTAAATGTATGTGAGGACAAGTGAAAATCCCAGTGATAAGATTTAACTTCTGCAGGGATTCTGAGGGATAATTCTGGTACCACTCCTTACCAGTGGTATTTTATACTGAACAACTATTCAGGATGTTGCACGAGTGTGGTTTTGTATTTCCATCTACCTCTTTGTTCAAAAGAATTAAAAACAACAAAGCTGCTATGGGTCTACTTTGATTTAGGGGTTGGAACTAGATCACCTTTAAAGTCCCTTCCAACCCAAACCATTGTATGATTATATGAGATACAAACAGGATGAAGTTCATATTTTAAAAACCCCCAAAGTAATGCTGGTTCTATTTTTCTGAAGAACCTCATCTAAACCTGGAATGTTTCTTCCTCAGCAGTTACCTCTATCAATAACCAAGCAAAAAATCCATATTAACTCAATTAACTTTAAATTAATTGCAATTAATACAGGACAAATCTGCTTAGCAGAAGATCTCTTTCACTGCATTGCACATATAAATGCATCGAAAAGCAACACAAAACGCACATAAAGCAATGGAAGCTTTCAAACAGGTGATCTCAGCAGACAGCCAGGTTTTATACAGGCATTATAAAGCTCCAAAAATCCTCCTATTTTGACTGGAGGTTTCCACCTGAAAGTTTATTGAGTGGGGGGAGTGGACAGAGCACTTTTCAGAGTCACTAAGGGGTTCTCTAAGCACTTGAAGTGATGACATTCTCAACGAGCCTCGTAAAAAGTAAATGTCCACTTAATTGTGACCAAGCTCACTCTGTGTTTAGAAGATTTTCCTCCTGGTTTGTAGGAGCCATACAGTTCAAACAGCCCAGTTCTCACCTCTATGTAGCAGAGCATCAAGAACTTCTGCCTTAATGGGTCTCAAACACACAGTTCAGATTTGTCTCAGAGGGACCCTCTGGACAAACAGCCCTTGGAAGACTGGCAGAGAAACACTAATTTTAGGTGTTTTTTTTCCTAACATAACGTTGCATTTTCTTTCCTACCACTTTCTCCACGTGCAGCTCACTTGTGCCTTTATTTAGATGATGACACACTAATGCTGGCTGGGCCCTGTCTGACAGCCAGGAGCACTGTGATACTGGAGAGTAAATGTCACACAACTGCCCGCGGGCAATGGTTGCTTGACAACACTCCCAATGTCCTGCTGGAAGGAGCATCAGATGGCACCAGGGAAGGGGAATTAGTGTGTTTTAAAGTCACCTGCTCGCTGAGAACTCTACGTCACGACTGCAGAGATAAGTTAATTTTACTGCCTTATTAAAGTGCTGGGAATATAGGTCAGCAAAATTACAGTTGAGCTTAAAAAAAAAAAAAAAAGGAGGAAAAAAAAGAAATCCCTTCTTGAATCATTCATTTCCCTACCAGTACCCAAATCTAACACTGCAAAGACAATGTCCTAACAAAGCACCTCATTTCACTGCTGTACCTGTCAGAGCTGTACTCATTTATTATTTCAAAATTTTGTTCTCTTTGAATTCTTTTTCTGTTAATACCTACGCTCACTCTTAGCAAAGATTTTATTCCAGGTCAGAGCACAGCCAGAACATGTTTCGTGTTCAAATAACTACCAGCAGAGCAACAACAGTCACCTAACTGAATTTGGCAGGTATGTAAAAAGAAAAGTAATTCAGGAATCTGTATTTTCATCCATCCAAACTCTTCTATTTCTAGACTTGCATACAGATAAATTCCATGCGTGTACATGTGTGTGTATTCAGACACACAAATCTATGCATGAGCCATATGAGAAATACCAGGTAAGCAACAAAAAGTAATTCCCAACAGTTCCTAAATCCAAGAAAAACTGGTGAGAGAGGGAAGATGTGCACAGTCACAGCGAGCTCCTGACACTTCTGCTCTGCAGCATGGACAGGGTTCTTACAGGGGGTTTTGTAATGTTGGGCTACGTGAGAAGGAAGGGAAAGAAGAAAAAAAATGGTATCTTGGGGAGTATCCAGGTCTTTAAAGGCTACCAAATATCTCAAACTAGAGGGCTGGGTCAGTAACTCAGCACATCAGCACTGCTATTTTCTGGGAAACTCTGCATAATAAAGTATTATAAACAGCAAACGAGCTAAAAAAAAAAAAAAAAGTATTTTCAGATTTACAAAGCCTAAGCCTTCAACCTCATTAAAAAAAAAGGCAAAAAAGAGCAGCTTTTTGACCAAAAAAGGTTAAAACTAATTAAATTAAAAGCTTCAGTTCGAAGAACTTCTTTTTTTCCCTTCCTTTTATTTAGCCTTGAGAAATAATTCAGATGCCAAACAGCATTCCAAGTTTAATCCAGGCAAGATAAACAGAAATACTAAGGCCCATAAAACAGCAGCTGATATCAAGAGCATCATCTCAAACAAGGGCAGTAATGCAGCTCTAGTCAGTGTACTCTGTTTTCCTGAAGTGACTTGTTTCAAATAAGTTTCACAGTTTCTAACTCTTCCTTTCAACTGGAATATTGGGAAAAATGAGAGGAAAAGGTTTTTGTAACTGTGTCTCACATAGTGGTGATGAGTCACCTTTTGCCTCTATTAAAATAAGTAACTTCAACTTTTAGAGCACTTCAAGCGTTTCCAAAATGGTAAAAATTCAGATGAAATCCACATAAAACCCAAACTCTTCTTTTAGTCCCTGTGGAACACGTGCAGTTCAATTCATCTCTGAGTATACAACATCACAGACAGAACATAAAATCCTTTTGTTAACATGCAACACAAAACAGACCTGTTAGACTGCAACATAAGATGAAACAAAGCAAAAGTTATGAAAATTATTAAAAGAAAAAGGGATAAAAATACATACACTTGGTATAGGCATGACCTGCATCTGGTCACCCTGGGGAAAAAGAAAAAAAAAAAATCACTGTAAGGGTAATGGCTTTTAAAGGGTAGAACAAAGGTCTGGAGCAGTAAATGTAGCACTCAAACATTTTAAACCAAAAGTTCAAAGTATTCAAGAAACCAGGGTAAAAAAAATAAAAACAAGGTCTTGCATTTTAGTTGCTGGAATGATCTGTTAGTACACTGGTATTTATGATTTTTAGGAGACTGGACTGGTAAAACCCATGCTATGATTAATAAGAGATGGCAATTAGAAAGTACCTGTATTTACTGTAACTTTTTCAGCTTTAAGATCTACTAACGGGTATATTTGTCAGTTTTCACTGCAGCAGCAAGAGGCTGAGCCAGACCTTGGTAGCAGGGCAGAAACCCACTCCTTGAACTGAACTTCACTTGAGACAGCTGACTCAGAAAAAACAGCATTTTCACCCAGGCAATATAAAAACTAACCCAAGAAATCTCACTTTCTTCACCCAGAAAGAGGCAACAGTATCAGAGCTCTTCCCATGGTCTCACTTTTTGTCATGTACTTGGGAGAAGGCAAGAAAATCTTGGCCAGATTGACTTCTTCTTCCCTTCCTGGGTCCTGATATACAGAGACAAGGACAGCCCCAAAATGGAGAAACGCTGGTCACAGGGTCACTGACCCAAATATGTAAGGGATTGTGGAAAATGGGGACAAGTATTTGCTTTTTGGTAGCCACAGCACAAAAAAAAAAAAAAAGGAAGCTGATCCTTCTAGCGTAGATATTACTTAGGTAGGTGATTTAATTCTTGAATACTTGGACAAAAACAGAGGCTCTGACTTCCAGCAGAGCAATTACTGAAAGAGCTGTTTTCAACATTAGCACAGCCTCTTCCAGCTGAAGAAGTCTTGTGCTTACTTGTTTTGATGTCTTACTACAGTGTTGACACATCTCTGACAAAGAGAAGTAATTCAATATTAAAGTCCTCTTTTTTTAGTTGCTAAAACATCAGAAATTTTTACTGAAGTTCGACCAAAATCCTGAGAAGCTGAAGAAGCAACTGGAGAGCAGCAACGACCACGAACTATCAAAACCTTTGCACTAGTAAAAAGTACCAATGATTTCTAGAAAAACACACACACATAAACTGGCAAGAATCCACGCTTCCCTCAGGGCAACAGCAATAAGAAAAGAAAAAGATTATAATTCAGTACGTTGATGTTCTGTTAGCAGAACTGACTTCCATGGGAATCCAGAACTGAAGCTGCTACAGGACTTGCATTACTGTTTGCTTTATTTTTCTCACAGAATTTCATAAATAAATAAATAAATAAATAAATAAATAAAAATAATAATAAAAAAGCAAGAGGAACTCTAAAAGAACCTCTGCAAACATCAAAAAGGTAAAGATGAGAACAGCAAAAAAACCAAGCAGAAAGATAACTGCACGAGTCTGCTGGGAAATTGCGAGTGCTCACCAACAGGCAAATGTTTTTTAAAAACCAGCCTGCTATGGGAAACTTCTTAAAAGTGTCCTGCATCATTTCCTAATGCTTTGGAACAGGAAGGGGAATAGGTCATACCGGTATCGTTTGAAATACATGACAGATGACTGCATTTGTTGAAGGCTTTCCACGAGCTCCTCGTGTTGGGAACAGGACAAAGCTGTTCCTAGAATGCCAAAATTTCCCTATTGTATCGCTAAAATAACCCAGGAACTGATTTGTCCAACCACTGAAATCAGGGTTGTTTTTTTTTTTCACGGCACACTATACACAGATGAAATGATAAATCCTATATTTTCCCTCAGCTGCGTAATTTTGGTTTAGAGACACAACATTTCCAGTACCATGTCATTCATTAATGCTGTCTGTGGTCTTGTGTGGGATCAATGAGCACCAAGTGACAGGTCACATTATTTTGCCTTTTTTTTTTTGAGAACAGTCTGTATTCAAAGATAAGGAGCTGTTTCATTTTAGAGAAAAATCTGTTATTTTGATCAGCTTCATCATATCCATTTCTTTAACACAAAGCGTATTCTAGACCATGACAGGTTTTTTAAAAACAGTAATATAGTTGCTATTGGACTCTTTCATTGACTTTCAATATTAAGCTTTGTCTCTTAATCTAGAGGACTTTTTGGGAGGCAAAGAAGGTCAGAATGAGTAAGCAATGAGAGAGGAACCAAGCACAGCTATGCAGAGGGGGGTTTGTTTTCTAAACAGATCTTCCATACCACATGTTGATGTTGGCCAACAGAACCAAACATTAGGAACTTTCTTGCTCAGATCAGCAAAGGTTAAGCAGGAGAAAAAGTACTAGGATTTGCATTAATCTCAGTTATCCTCTTCCACACTGGAGAGTGAGAGTGGCTTCCACATCCGTTCAGAAAGCGCGTCACTGATGGTCTCCTCCTCAAACAGAGCTTGTGCTGCTTCTCAAGGTCTCCTGCATGAAGGAGATACTACTTTGCCCTCAAGAACGTGCTCCCTACAAGCTGTTTTTCTCATCTTGCTGGACCATATTCATGTGGGATAGAGAAGATCCTTTTTCCTGCACTGTGTTAAAAACAGATTCCTGAAGCAGAAAACAGTGTTGGAGACATGACCATAGGTCATCGAAACAGTTTTCCAGCATCACCTTGGAAGATGATGGTGCAGCAAAAAGCAGTGGGGAGAAGAAGCCCTGACTTCTGTAGTCGTTAGGATGGGTGAGGTGGGAATGCAGTTACTGGGAAAGCAGCAGGGGCAGCTGATGCCCCCAGAATAAACCTCCTCCTAATTCTGTCTTCTTCCCTGTTGAGTGTGGATCAAGACCTTCTCCTCTACTCCAACAAGTATAAAAAAAACTTCCCTCATTCATGCTTCATCTCGTTAACACGAGCCATCTGCCTGATTTGGATCTCACTGTGAAACAAAAGCAAGGATGACTCCAGTGGAAGTGGGTTGTGAGTGAAATGGCAAAGTGCCGATAGACTTGTCAGAGCTGCCTCACCCACCAGGGCTGAGAGCAGAGGGAACAAAAAGCTATTTTGCATCTAGCTGTGTTCACCTCTCTCTATCTGGATCCCACTCCTTGAAGCCTGAGTGAATGAAATCTGTTATCTGCAAACACCTCAAAACTCAGATAACAGACTTAACCCAGAAGGAAAAAAACTTACATCCAGAAGCACGCCCAGAAAACGCACAAACTGAGTCAAGTTGCCAACAGAAGAATAGGAATTAGGACTTGAATTTATTCAGAAGAAAACAAAAAACAATTCCCCTCTTCCAACACTCTGGCCTCCAAACAAAAAAATGTGGCTGGAAGGTGTTGGGGAGCTGCCTGCTGCTGAGGAGGCAGGAAAAAATTACCAAGGGTTTCATGAGGCTGAACATTGTGTGCTCCCAGTGACACATCTGGCTCAGCATCCAAGCTGCAGGCAGGCTGATATACCCACTGTCACAGACATTACATCTCCACAATACATCTTCATGCTGTGCTAAATAGCTGCTGCATTTTAAGAAAAACAAATATACCACAGTTTCAGTAAATACAAGTTATTGTTGAAAAAAAATGTTGTATTGAAACTTTAGAGACAGAATGGACCATTCATTACCAGTATTAGAGTCACACTTGGACAAGCAGCTGCTCTGTGAGGAGAAGGTTTAAAAGTGAACTCAATACTTTAAAGAAGTTTTTGGGCTTTTTTTTCCCCCTAGCAGAACAGAAGTCAGTGCTGAAAAAAATTGTTTATTCAAAACCATGCTTAATTTGGGGTTTCTTCCAATCCTATGAAGAAGTGACATGACACTTGACATGTCAAGCATCATCAAGTCACATCATGAAGCACTGATTAATCTGAAGCACTGATTTCATTTTTTCTAGTACAGCCAAATAATAATAATAATAATAATAATAAAAATTAAATCACACAATGCAATTACTCTGAACAAAATTTCACAACCGTGTTTTCAATTACTTTATAGAATACTCTCCCCTGCTTTCCTTCCTTTTGAACAGGTCAGCATTTAAAGAATCAAGATTCCTGATTAGAAGGGAGTCAGCTTGTCACATCAACTTCAGGTTCAAGAATATGCCAGAAGCAACACAGAACAAACACTGAAATCCTCTGAAACCAGCAGTTGTCTTCCCCACTCCTTCCCCTTCCTCTGAAGTCTTTATCACCAGTTTTCATGTAACAACTCCACTGAACAGTAAAGACAGAAGGAAAGTACATCCAAGCCATTTTATATGAGTTTCTAGTGGTAACTGTTTATTGAGCAATGTTCTTTGTCCATTTTTGAAGGAAAGGGTCACAACACATGAGCTGACTGGGCCATGGCCAGAGGTGAACTGTGATGTGGTAATTAGTTTATAAAACATATAAATCAGATAGCAGATATAAGTAAGTGATCATTTGAGCAGCAGTTCAACAGAATTCTAATCTGGCAATAAGAATAATGCAAAAAAGAGCTTTAATTTAACAGCAGAGGGGTTTAAGCAATGTGTTGTCAACCTTTATTTTTTCTCCTGAAACAGGTAATTTGGTCATTCCTGGACACTTAATTTCACCAATTTAGAATCCAAAGCCCACTGTTGCATGTACTTTCCCCCATTACTTATAATTTCTGAATCTAGACAAGATGCTCAGTGTAACTCCATCGAATTCAAGCAGCCTGCACAGTTCTAAAACAGCTCTCCTGGCAAAAAGCACCACCCTGACAGGGTAACAATATTCAAACATACCCAAGTCTTCAGTGCTCTTTTTCTTTCTTTAAAGAATTTCTTATTTACACTGTGTTAGTACTCAATAAAAACAGCACATAAAAACATATACAAAGCTTATTAGTCTTTAATACTGCATTTAAAATAGCCATGTCACAGACTTATTTTACACTGAAGAACCACCTAAAAGTTCAGCTGTACTTGATTTCTTCTAGAAAGGTTTGAGTATTTCTTCAACAAAAGTTTGAACTCTCTTCAACATGTTCCTTCAATTTTTTAACTCTCTTAAGTTTTAACCTGGTAATTCTATGAATGCTTCTCTTCCACATACTCCTTGAAGTTTTTCACTCAAGTTTTAATCTGCTAATTCTACGAATGCTGTGATTTGTGTCTTGGTCTTGTGTACAAGTGTTGCACAGCTCCAAAACTGCTCACTGAGGCAGCAGAGTGGAGATGGAAACTTGTGTGAACACATGAGCCAATCACTCACTCAAGGCCTAAGATTTATTTAGAAAATAATTAAGTGTTTTAGAAAATACAATCTGGAAACTACCGACTCCAGACCATTTTTACTCATGTTTTCTGTAGCAAAAATAAACTTTGTTTTATGTTTTTCTTTCTAATGAACTCCCATTCTCTCTCAGCTGTAGTTTTGCCAGTAGTCTCACTTCAGCCTACTTTCCATTCCCCAGCACAGTGGAAAGGGAAATTTTATTAGTTTCCCACTCCTTTTGTTTCTCAGATGAATGTGTGTGCACATGCTACACACTACTCAGCTTTCCCTTCAGCACATCCAGGCTGGATTTCCCTCATTTCAGTCAGAATGTACCTTGGCTAGCAGAGTAAGTCTAAAAATACATGTACAGTTCCTCCTCTTGGCAGAATTCTCAGGGCACTTCACCTCTGCTTGAGCAGTTTCAGCATGAACTGCTCCAGTTCAGACTTCACCTCCACACGTACTCTCAGTCTCCATCACCTTAATCTGCTTTCACCAAGCAGTTCCTCTGCTCTTTCTCCTGAGCTTTTCAGAATTCAAACATAACCAGCAAAATCCAAGCCAGGATAAAATGGACTGGACAAAGGTGGGTAAGGAATCTGCTGCATCAGACATGAAAAATTAGGTGAAAAGCAGGAGGGTGATTCTGTGATTTCCATTTCTGCTATTATTCCCCACCATGGATACACCTATATCTCCCATTTCAAAGTCCTGGAAAACTGTATGGAAAAGATGGCACTCCTGTGTTTGGCACATTGAACTGAAATTCTTCAGTTCATGAGACAAACGCTCTCAGTGTTACCAGAATTAAAAAGAACATATAGAATCATTATGTGATTCTGTGAACATGGCAAAGCAATGTAATTACTAGAATTCAATCAAAGTAACATTTTGCTGTTACACAAAACGCTTTGAAGTGCTAAAATTTCTATCAGTTGATTTATTTAGGTAAACAAAGCTTAATAATAGGGAAAAATGGCCAAAAGCTGATAATTCTGGATTCAGCATGTATTAAACAGAAGTGAACTGCTTAGGGAAAAAGGTCCAAATAATGGTTCTCCCTCTTGTTGATTTGGTTTTTTTGTCACTAAAACCCTTTTTAAGTGATATTTAAAAGGTTCCACTACGCTCCAGTGGACACATTTTAACCTTCCTGTAATCAGGAAAGGGAACCAAAGCCAGAGACAACTCAGCAGCTGAAATTTTATGAGAAGTCTACCTTTTTTTAGTGTCTTAAGTCAGGTTTTAAATGTTGTTTGCTTATAAAATTAGTACTGCCAACACTGTCTACGGAAATACTGGTTTTAAACTGCAGCTGAATAGAAAACATTAGCAATTCACCACCGAGACAGTAATTTTTTCTCTAAATCATAACAGGTTTCCCTCAGGTTAAGACAAACCTTTGGGAGCAGAGTTAAACCTTGGTTACAAAAGACCCGTATGACAGCAAAATAAGATAAAATCCTGACCTTCTGAAGTCCTCCATTCTCCTCCACCAAAGGAGGCAGAGCACTGGTGCTATTGGTAGATGGTGGTTCGACATTGTAGTCACGAAAGCAGCAGAATAAGGTGCTAAAGATACTTCGACTCCTCTGCTTCTTCAAGCTGATATTACATTGGGACACTAGAGAAAAAAAAAAAAACACACACAGCAGAAAAATAAATTCATGTATACAGACCTGGTTTTCCAGACCACAACAAGTGCATTTAAGAAGTATAGTTATTATACTCAGAAGACTTCAGCAAGATAATCCTGCAGAGATTCTCCATCATGCTGGGACCCACTTCCAAATCAACACATTTTTCCCTTGTTAGACTCATGTGGTGATGTCAGCCCACTACAATCATACTGAGACAGTACACTGGGAGTTTTCCAAGTAATATCCAAAGCAAACAATGTAAATACACACAATAACTTGCTGCTGAAATGTGTCTCTGGACTGAGGAAGCAGAATATCTAAACCCAAAGAAAACCACTAAACGCCTGCTGATGCCCAGGCATACTTTCCATCCAAATACAGCATCATGTGTGGAACATTTAAAACTTCTGCAAGGGTCAGGAAAAGCTCTGAGGTGTTTCTGAGTTTCCCCTGTTACTGTTTGACAGCACTGCTGGAGGACAAAAAGACACAACACAGAGGCAGTGCTGGGAGCTGCACCACTGGCTGCAGGAACAAGGCTGCAGAGGGTGTTACTAAATAAACAGGAGCCCTGGCCTTGCTTTTCAACTTGTTTATTGGTCCACCAGGATTGAAAAAAAAATACTAGCTTGGTAAAAAAATTACATACAGATCACTGAAAGCAAGTGTAGCATTTTTAAAGACTGAAAACTGTAGATAAAAAGCAGTTTGGAGGAAAGAAATGCACGTAGGACAGCTGGGGATTCCCCTCAGATTCAAACTCCTGAGAATTAATCTTGAATGCACATAAAAATAAAATGGAGTAATACAGAAGAGTTGAAAAAAAGTTTTAGAGTATTTTAAGTAATATTTGATTTGATGACCAAATATTTTAATGATCTGTTGTTATACTTCTAGGTATTACCTACCTAGAAGTATTTGTTTCCTGTGCTGGGTAGGAAACCAAACACTCCCCCATCCCAAAGTTAGAGGGTGAGTGGAATTCTCAGTGAGTCCCATCACACACATCAATATACAATTCCCCATCTTTCCTCCCCTCTCAGATTATTAGAGGACTGCCACACCTACCTGAATGTACAAATATATCAACACAAATAACACAATTATTAATACATAAAGAAAATTTCAGTGGAAGAAGGAGCTGTGTGTGGAATGGAACTGATCTCCCTGGAAAACCTGAGGGATGGATTCCATAATCCTCTGTGCAGGTTCACACGAGTGCTCTGACAAGAAAGCCACACAGAACAGATTCTGAGTGACCTTTCAAGTACTCTCTGAAAAGAGAAACTAAATCTTCTGATTTTGTAGGCCCAGCATAAGTTAGACATCCAGACTTCCACCTCTAAAAGCACCTGCGAGGTGTCCAACAAGTCCAACAATGATTTTCTGATCTCCATACAGTCTGTATTTGTGGCCTTTCAGTATATAAAGGGGGCTTACAAAAAAAAAGGGAGAGCAACGTTTTACACAGAGAGCGATAGGACAAGGGGGAACCATTTTAAATTGAAAAATGAGAGATTTAGATTAGATATTAGGAAGAAATTCTTCCCTGTGAGGGTGGGGAGGCCCTGGCACAGGTTGCCCAGAGAAGCTGTGGCTGCCCCATCCCTGGAAGTGTCCAAGGCCAGGTTGGACAGGGCTTGGAGCAACCTGGGCTAGTGGAAGGTGTCCCTGCCCATGGCAGGGGGTTGGAACTTAATTGTCTTTAATATCCCTTCCAATCCAAACTATTTTAGGATTCTGCAGTGAGCAATGCTCAGGCTCAGTTACTAACTGCTATTAAGAGGAAAGTGTACCAGTATCAAAAACTAGAAGTCTATAAAAACTCGCACCATTTAAAAAGTGCTCAGATAAGAGAATAAAGTCAGAATTGTGCACAGATTTGTGCATGTCCATGAGCTTAAGGAAGGTGTTTCATTACTTTAAAAGGCATTTGTAAACTGAAACCAGTCTAACACTGCTTATCAATACTCCAGTCAAACAGAAAACACACACACAACTCTGGCCACTGCTGGTACAAGTTACAGTAAAAGACTCATTCTCAGATTGTCACATTCTGTTTGCAGCAACATGAGTTCAGAAATCCCCAAAGGATGCCTGGGCAGCTGGGAAGGACTTTTTTAAAACAGCAAGAAAACTGGTACTGCAAGCACAAGCAAGTTTGTTGCAATATAATCCAGGCAAGGAGAACTCCTTTCCGACATTAAAAATTGAAATATGCTGGAATTAGAACGGGAAGGACAATGCTGTGTGTCCTGTTCCCTACAGCTACTGCCACAGAAACCTTCCTCATAATTTTTATATTGTTTCCAGCCTCTATTTAAGAATATGAGGGCAAATAATGCCATTTGAATGCAGGTATGAATCACAGCAGCGTGTTTAAACTTTTAACTTGCAGCAGATCAATGGGAGCACCACAACCGTTTCAGAACTAAATTGTATCTTCTCTACTTACCACAGAAAGAGGCAGTAAACAGTAAATTGTCTAAATAAACATTCAAAAATCTCAGACAAGAGAAATACTGATTGGTCCAAACCTTCTAAGAACACTTGGATCAAATCACACATTTGAAATCTGGCCACTCCCTTTCACTTACTGAAATATTTGTTCTAGGAAAAATAATCCTTCATGTTGGTTTTAGTCTTGACAATTTTGCCATTCATAACACAGTGGTGTTTTAAATAGGTCTTTCCACTAATTCAGATGTTATTTTAAAGGGATATTCTTTAAAAATAATGTATTATAGAGGCTTTACTGTGATTTAATAAATGATAATTTTGGATGCAGTGAGGAACTGAAGATCTCAAGTGGACTTACATGCCGTGCTGTATTAACACACGGGGGTATTATCAGAAGTAGAAAAAATCTGCACCATATTTCATTTTTAGCAACTATGACAGTGTTGTGCATCATGGAAAATATCTTCCCCTTCCTTAGTTACACTGAACCACCTGCAATCCCTGTGCTGTTTGCTGGATTTGCTTTTCTTAAAGCAGCGACAGCGCAAATATAACAACTACAAAAGTGAAAAGAAGCATTAATATTGAATCACTACCATGAATCTGGGCATTCTGGATGCCAGTAAATTTTTAAAAAGGCAAAACTTCAGAGGACAAAACCTGGCATTCCTTAAAAGCTTATAGATAAGATCAGGTAGTAACGACACTGGAAGGGTAAACTGAATTAGCTAAACTCCAAGTGTGAGTGGCATCCAGCACATGGAATTTAGGGGACATTTTTTCCCTTCCCCCCGTCCATCTTTTAGAAGTTGCAACTTCAATTTCTGGAGCAGTTCTCAGCAAATTCCACTTTCATGGCTTTGTCCCATTGCATTTTGAACCCACACTGACTTTTAGTGCCCGAAGCATCCCATGGCAGGAAAGTCCACAGCTCTGCCAAGAGTTCAGCTGCTTCATAACTCTGACCCTCCATGTTTCTACAGTCTCTAATTCACATTTTTGAGCAGGAGGAACTAGAACACACACAATATCGAGGATGAAAGGAGAGCACCATGAATTTATACACCCACACAATACTTTGTTCTCTTACTTTCCTAATCTTTCCTAATATCTTATTTGAGTTTTACAACAAGTGAGTGCTGGGATAATGTGATTTTTCATATCTGATTATAACACCAAAATCTCTTCATTAGTAGATATTTCAGGCATTACTGCAAATGTAAATCAAGAATTTGTCTCTCTTCCCATGCAGAAAATGTCACATGTATCTACACTTAATTCCATCTGCTATTTTAAAGGCCAGTCATTCAGAATCAAGCTGCCTTCCTACAACTCTTCACAGTTAGGTTTTAGGTGTATATACAGGTGCACATATATGCACACACATCTACAAAAATGCACAGACAAACACTCAGGCCTTTCCCTTACAAATTTTGTCACCTTATTTCCTTTTCCATATGGTTTAAGGCCACACTGAAGAGCAGACTGCACAGATCCCTGTGTAACTGCTGCCCCAGGGATCTCATGGAGGTCTGCAAGAGCCTTCAGTGGAGCACTTTGTCAAATTATCTGAATTTGGAAAAGGTTACCTGTAGCCAGAGTCAGAAAAAAGAGCACAGCTCTTCCTGTTCAGAAGGGAAGTCCCTCTGGTACAGATTTCCCCTAATTTAGGGGTCTCATCTATAATTTCCAGATGCCATTTCTAAGGACAAGACTCACTGATCATAACCCATGTGCTACCCACCCACTGCTTGTGGGTATGTTAATTCCTGAATTGCCTGGAATCTTCTGGAATCCAAAGCTGGTCCACAGAACTGTGCTTATCAAGGTCTTCTGGCAAGTCCTAATAAACCCACTAAGCCTGGGGAGGGGCTCAAGGAAAGATAAAGGTAAGTTTTAAAATAAACTACTGTACCACGTAAGCTTAGATGGAAGTACAGAACCACACTGGGTGGCTGGAGAAAGAGAACAGGAAGAAAACCACCCCACAACAAAGCCCAAATGTTACAGGTAAATGTTATAATAGAAATTAACACCAGAGGTCATCTACAGCATCTCCTCCAACCTCCCTTCACACAGACCACCCTTGGGAGGCACAAGGGTTGTGCTGCTCCTCTCCCACCAGGACGGTTCCAGCAGCAGCACAAGCCACACAGCAAAGGAAAAGATTTTCCCTCGTGCACCGAATTCTAAAAAAGTTTGGTTCAGGGCTTCTCCCATCACGTTTTGCTGTAGGGGTGTGAAATTTCTACACCAGGTAGTTGTGCAGCCTCGTACAACCAACCCCTCGCTGCCGCAGGAAGCCACCACGGGATAACTGGAAGGCTCCAGCCCATCCCTCTGCAGCCAGGAGTGAGCTAATTACCGCTGGGTTTTTCCTAATTAAATGAATGCAATATCCAGTTCTCCCAAATAATATAAGCTGGGTAATGAAGAGATTTTCCGCTTACAGATGAACTCGCTAAATGCAATAAAACGAACATCTGGGTAGGACGAGCTCTCTGCTAAGAAGTTTGTTTATAGCACAGGATGGAAAGACCCCAGTCAGAATCAAGTGATATTAAACAAAGCCTTTCTTCAAAGAAGCAGTTTTGAAATCTATACATGATTAGAAATGCCTAATTTCTCAAACTTCTTAAGAGGCCGTATCTGATCTTGTTACAGAACTAAAATTTTATATCCTATGTGCCCCGAGACAGAAACAGTTAAGTAGAAAACTATTAACTCGCTTATACAGCTCTTCTTTTTGTGATGTACTGGCCAGGATAAAAATTGTTTTACAATACTTGGTGCCAAATGTGCATGTGATGCCCATGTAACTTTGGTTTTAAATGCCACCTGCGGTTTATTATTGAAAGGTTCAATCTCCCTCGTAAACTTTGCAGAAAATACACAAACGACAAGCCCTGTCACATACCTGAAACAACCACCCACGACTGGTTTAACCTGCAAACATGTACAGCCCAGGCAAACTGCTCTGCTTAAATTCAGCATGATATATCCCAGAATTATCTTAATTTCAACTGAAGCTGGCAACCTTTTTCCCTCCAACAGAATAATTAAATAAATTTAAGGTTTTGGGTTTTCCACTGAAATTATTACTTTGAAGGGAGGGATCTCAGACTAGTTTAGTGAAATAAAAATCTTTCCAAACCATTTAACTCTCCCTCTCCACCAAACACTTTCACAGGCACTGGATGTTTGCTCTGGATGGAGTTGATCACATAGTTATGGGCAAGAAAAAAAGCTTAAATATGTAAGACAGGTAAGGATACGGGGGAAAAATAAGCAAGTAACTTGCTTTTATCTCAGATAATTTCTTTAGGTCACTACACTTGAACCTCAAAAAATGTCAATATGATTTATTTTAGGGAATTTTAGGAAAAATGGAACATTACCCTCATTAACCCATGCCATGACGTTTTGGAAAACAAGCTCAGAAACTGCACCTTCGCGCTAAGATGAAATTGTTGCACAAGAACAGCTTATCCCATTCAAACTGAAGTTACCTAGTGGGTATCAGAACACTACAGTTTGCTTTCCATGCCTCCAAAAGTCCTATAAAAACACAATTTCACACAGTACCTAGGACAAAAGGACAAAACTCATCAGGATGGATGTTAACTCAAGACAGCTAAAGATGTGCAAAATAAAAACCACTTCTGCCTAAACAAACAACGCTTCGAAAACATTTCTGTTGCAGCAGCCTAAAGCTAAAAAAACCTTCTTTTGCCCTACATAAATTATTTATTACAGTCCTCAAATATGGGTGGATTAAGTACCTGCCACTGGTTATTGGATGCTCATATTTTAAGGATCAAAAGCAGTGAAACTCTAAAGTCACTTTTTTAAGACACGACTGGGAACTCAGCACTGCTGTCTCTGTTCAGACTGTGAGGCTTCATGAAACGTAGCCAGTAAATGTTAAAACCAGCAACTGTACACAGAAGCCTCTTAACTGACAAGGAGGGATAAGAAACCATGAAAAGGCTCAAAACAGCACAAAAACCTGACAGATCTGAAGGCAAATTCCAAAACCTTAAAGCTGTTGCTACACTTCAGTCTGCACACCGCGGTTTGGTTGGACACGTATATATGATGGTGTAACCTTCACGTGTGTCAGCTTCTTATATAAGCCATGATTTGAACTCCTCTTGCAGTATTCCAAAAGTCAGGAGGGTTGCTACTGGGAAAGACCGTGTTGAGAGAAATGCATCTGTCAGAGCCCAACTCTTGCATTTGTTCAGCCCGAGTACTGAAGGCAGATCCGCTGCTTCAGGGGCATCCACATTTCTTAATGAAGCTGGGAAGTTAAACACTGTTTTAACAACCCAATTAACCTGCTGAACCATGTTCTGAGTGAAATACCTTCAAGTTCAAATTAAGCAGCGCAGATTTTCCCCACCTCCTGTCCTGCTCAAGTGCCTGACAAGCTGACAGGGCTGCACTGAGACCACTTCCAATTTCGAGGAGCAGCACATGTAGATCTGTATCTCTCCAAAGGACTCATAAGCAGGTCTCCCGTGATCCAGGAAGGAACTAATTAACACACACCACTTTCATTTCTGTGCTTGTATTGCTTGCCACTGGGACAGAAGATGGATGAGAATACAAAGGAGAAGCTGGGAGATGTCCACCTCCAGTAACTCCTCCAAGCAACACGAGCCAGGGAGCTGCTGTGCCTTTTCCTTCTACATAAACAGCTGGACAGTGTTTAAAGAGGAGCTGAATGTGCCCATCCAGCCTTGCTTTCTCCTTGGAGCTAGAGAAGAATCCAAGCCGTGTTCAGTACCTGTCCTGCCCTCACATCCATCCCCCTGGTCCATCCCATGGGAGAGCATCCAGGATGGATGTGCCCTGCTCTTAAAGGCTGACTTGTGCACACTCACTGCCCTTTTACAGAGGGCTAAGAAGCTGCTGAACACCTAAAAAAGGTGCTGCAAGAATAGATAACAT
>NW_016690331.1:1283658-1322006 GCF_001604755.1 Lepidothrix coronata | reverse complement strand
TTTTCTGTAAAAAAAAACTGAAGAGCTTGCAGCATTTCTCGGTTGTCTGAGCAAAGGCTGAGTTGCTGGATCTGGAGATTTTCCCAGCGCCGGGGTTTGGAGCGGCAGTTGAACAGGAAATACTGCGCAGTCTGTGCATGCATTACATTCCTGTCCCGCCCCGAGCAGCCGCCAACAAACAAACCTTTCTTCTAGTAAAAGAAGAGGGGGGGCAAAAAAAAAAAAAAAAATAGACTGCACAAAGTTCACCAGCAGATGTGGCCTGTGAATCCAACCCGGCCTTTTCTGCTGATAGAAAGAATTCGATGTATTTGCAATGTTGGTGTAACGTCACGGTTTGGTGAAGCTGGATCAGCAAAGACCTGGGAGCCTAAAGCTGCAAAATTCGCAGTGCTGAGGTTCCACGGGGTGCTGCAAGCATGGTGGAGGGTTTGCCTGAAGAAAATTGTGCCAAATATTAGTAGCAGCTTACGATCAAGCTGTAGGAGTCAATTAGAACTGATTTCTGCACTGCAGAAAACACCTATTTGCAAACGAGGAGGTTGCTTTATTTCTGTTCTACTCAGCACCTAAGTTTTGTCTTCAACCACAAAGCAACACACGGCAACCAGATCAGATGTTTGCCTATCCCGACTCTTTCGAATCGCTCCAAGTCTGGCCTCTTCAAAAAAAAAAAATTCTGGAAGATATTTAATAATACTTTGTTAAATACTCGGGAGGGAAGGCGAAGGAGAAACAAACAAATGGAAACAGGAGCAGCACACGGGGTCAAAATGGCCGGATCTCCGCGTTTGTTAGTCACGGCTGATCCCCTCTGGCAGCGGGAGAGGATCCGAGTGGGAATGGCAGGGAAGCAAATGTAAACAAGCGTGTGTTTACAGAGCAGAAATATGTACAGTATCCGCTCGGCTCTGCCTCGGGTTGTGCTGACGTGGGACACGGTGGGAAAGGCAGAAAAGAACAACTTGCTCAACCCCGAGCAGCTCCAACACAGGAAAGGCAACAGGCGGCACTTGGAGCCATCACACAGCCCGAGCACTCGGATGTTTGTCCCCTCACGCTCACTGATTTAATTCAAAGCTGGTTTAATAATAACATTAAAAAAAAAAAAGCCTTTGAACCAATGCTGATCGAACAAAAGAGAGTGATAAAGCTAAAGAAAAGTCTTTTGGGAGAGTGTGTTTTCTTATCACCCATGGTATGAATGGACAGACTGACACACACAGGGGGGCTCTGCAGCCCAAGGCCACATCTTCCTCAGGAAGTTATGCCACGAAATCACTATGAAAAAGCTGTAAAAGCCTCTTTTTCTGTGCTCCACAGGCACCACACAGTGTGTAAAACACCAAGCTCCTCACCTGCCGCACAGCTTTTACCCAATCCGTTAATTTTTCAAGACAAAGAGAGATCCAAACCTGGAGGATATTGCTGGACACCAGACCTATAATCAGCTCATTTCCTTATCAAGTTTGTTCAGTTTAATAACCACATGTCTATAAGGGGTTTAACAGGGTTTTCTTTCCTCCCAATGGCCAAATTCACAACCTGAAGCTGTGAAATTCAGCTGAGCTTTTTCCAGCCTCCTGCCACACACAGGTTGACTCAAACATAGGTGACAGTTTTAGTTCTCTTTTTTTTTTGACTTGAAAAGTATAAGACAAGTGGTTCACCAAACCCAAAGGTAGAAGAAATTCCTCTCACCTCTTCCCCTCCACCACCAAAAACCACCACACCTCCAATTAAAGCCTTAGCAAAGCCTTGATCATCTGAGGAGAATAAGCTTAATTTAATTTTCCTAAATATAGCCCTAAGATGTTCCCATAGAGACAGCAACATTCTCTACGGCACTTTCTGCAGCAAATACTTCAGTAAGGCATCAAATCCAAAGAATTAGTCTATTTTTGCAAGCCTTCTCCTCTCTTTCCTAGGAACAGCTCTTCTCTAACAAATTCACGTTGCAAAAATGTGTTAAAGGGTGCTCCTTTGCAAGGAGAAGTTTTGTTTCTCCATTTCGCCTCATGAATTTTTCATTCACTCCCTGGGGATATTTTGGGACAGGCTACAGTTCTAATTCCTGCCAGGGAAATCACTCATCCAAAGTTTGCTCCCCAAAAGAACACATCCCTAATAGCAAAAAACAAACTAGGACACCTTTTTCTCTGCAGCTCCTTTGATGCCTACTTCCAATCCCCACTTATTTCTCCAAACCCACTGCTATTTTGTGAATATTCACTGCAGATCCCAAAAACTTCACCCTGTGTGAAAGTACCCATGTAAAACAATGGTGTTTCTGCCAACATGTTTTACAGAACCAAGGCCATTTAAATCATAAAATTTCTGGAAAAGATTTTGTCTTAATGGAGTATAGAACGTGCATGACTAACTATGAAACAGGTACCTTCTTTCTTTGGAAGAAAAATAGAGGTGGCTTAACTTTAAAAAGACATTGACTTTAACAGAGCTTTAGTTATTTGGTATGATTACTGTTTTTCTCCATTCCTCCCTGCCCCTCCCCAAGTTCCTCTACATTATGAAACCCAGAGACAAAGGAATAAAGAGGAATCCCACTCATTTGGAAGAGGAAACTTTATCTGAATCACTGTATTATCTATGCTTCAGTCATTATTATAATTTAAAAGCAACAGCTGTTAGTAACAACTAAAACGCTCTTAAAATCCATTTACAGGCACCATATGCAGCAAGTATCACTTAGCAGGTTACTTGAATCCAGAGCAAAATAAAAACATCAGATTTTGATTACGAACTTATTTGTTGCATCTTTGGTTGCAGGGATTTCTCAAGGAGCAGTCCAGGTTACACTGGAGTATCTGCTGGGACACAATCTGACTTGGAGAAATTGTTGCCAAAATAATTTCTTCTCCAGCTTTAGCTTCCATGGAGTGGATTTTACCCAATCTTGGACTACCCTTCATGAATTCATTTTTTTTAATACTTGCAGTATTTATGGACATGTAATACAAGTGCCTATTGCAGAGAGAAAAAAATGTAATTTTGTTTGCTGCTTGCTTTCTTCAAGCTGTTGCATCCGCCCTCACCAGTTAAATTGATCAAAATTCTCTCCAGCTTAAGTTTTCGGTAAAACCTACATATATTCTGTAACTATTTTAAATCTAAAGTAATTACAGTATCAACCACTGCGGGTTTTCAGTTCAATGGAAGTGTCACCTGCAGAAGAGAAGCTCTGCCAGGTATCTCTGACAAAAATTTGAAGCTGTAACAGAGCATCTATTGTTACACACTAAGTAAAGAAGTGAGGAAAAAACCCCACAGAAGCACATTGTAAAGTCTCATTAATAATTTGCTAAAATATCTCACTGGTGCTGCATGAGCCCTCTCTCTCCTTGGCTTTTAAACTCCGGGGTTTTTTTAATATTAACTGTATTTTCAACTGATCCCAAGAAATAAGTTGGAAAATATTCAATCCAAGCTCTTCTGACCTTGTACTTTGGACTCAAGATAATTTTACCCATTCAGCATTCCCAGACCATTGAAAGCAGCACATTCCCACCTGGAAATTTGATATTTAGAAAGCTAAAACTAGATTAGGAATGAAACAAAAGATACAGGAAACTGCAAGCTTTGTATGATAAAGTGACTACAGTTTTGGAAAAAAAAAAAAAAAAAAGGGCATCGAAAACTTGATGAACTTCCAGCAATTCCTTTCTAGAACAAAGACACAGTTTATTGCTCGTTGAGAAATTCAGCTAATAAGAAAGATTAATTTATTTTATTTTATTAACAGGAGGGGATTTTTAAAAAAAGCACTTTGGTGCCTTAAACAAGTACTTAGATGCCTCAACCAAGCTGACAATTCAGCTGCAGGTTGGAACAGCTGCAGACACGTTTAATTGCTTCTCCAAATACCCAGGACGTCAAGTACTTTTGACCTATTTGAAATATCCTAAACTTTGTACTAAAGGAATGCACAGGATTTAATGCCCAAGCTCTAACTTCTAACAGTCCTGCAGTGCTGAAAGCAACCCACCTGCTGTTTTACAGAGAACTCATGGGAAAGACTGAGTGCTGTATGGTAACTAATAATTATGTTAAATAACCAGTGTCTTCAGCTCTGCAAGTTTGGAAAAGTTAAAAATAAACTGTTTCCTTAATTGCATCAGGAAAAAAAAAAACAAACAACAAAAACAGTACAGTAACTTTTTGTTGTTTACTGGAGCAAAAATGATAATTGTAATTATGTGGATACGTTCTATAACTCCCACTCCTGTTATTCCCACACAAAGGCCATGCACTGACCTTACCAAAAGGTAGTCTAAAAGAAAGTAAAAATAGCACCTGAGTCCATTAACAAAATTAAAACTCGTCCCCAGCTTACTTCTTCGGAATGTGCCTTTGTGGTAATTTTATGGGACAACCCAGGCATGAGGCAACAGAAATCATTCTAATTTTGCATCTTGCCCAAGTCCCAGCCTCTCTCAGCAAATGTAGCTACCAAAGCTGTTTATGCAGAATATTTCACATCAGCTGGTCACTGCCCAAAAAACAAACCCAAAACAACCACCACCACCACCACCAACAAAAACCCAATAAAGCTCTTTTCCTTCAGCACTGATGCAGTGGCAGGGGTGAGCAGTGTATTTAGTGTGCAGTGATGCAATACTACCCCCACTGTTTTGCATCCTTCTCCTCCTTGGGATAAAAGAGCCAGACTTCCACCATTTACATTAAATAGATTGTGGAATCACAGAATGGCTTGGGTTGGAAGATACCTTAAGGATCATCCAGTTCCAACCCCCCTGCCATGGGCAGGGACACCTTCCACTAGCCCAGGTTGCTCCAAGCCCCGTCCAACCTGGCCTTGGACACTTCCAGGGATGGGGTATGAGATCTTACAGTGCCTGTTGTTCTCAGAAGTAAAGAAAGCCAGGTCTTGCAGAGCACTTACTCTTCATCTCTTCGGGAGGTAGGAGCCTTCTCTTATTACCAGCACTTGTAATAGCAGAGGTCCCAGTTCTGCTCAGGGGAGAGAAGCAGCTGATGAGCTCACGGAGGAGCCCAGACCACATGATGGATCCAGTACATTTACTGCACTTACGCTTAGATGGGAAATCCCAGGCACAACGACCCACAAATGCGAACTCACATTAAGTCTGTACCTACCCAAGCACTTAAAAAGCCATCCTGAGGATGTGCCCCTTCTCCTCTCGTCACAAATAACAAGCTCTCAGCTTACAGAGCCTGCAGGACTCAGCACTGCTCCTCTTCAGCCACTTCACGCTCCCTGTGCTGCTGTCACCCACTCAGCCTTTGCCCCTCTCCAGTTCAGGTGGCTGCACTGACTCTGCCAGCAGGTGTTCACACAACCAACCCCCTGGTAACCCAAACTGAAGGGAAGAGGGGCACAGCAACAACAATTTCTAACTGAAAACCCTCCCGCGTGCCCCCGGGACCCCCAGCTGCGTGCGGCAAACCTGCACTGAGCAAAGCGGTGCCTGACACGGTCACACCTGCACAGCCGGGTGTGTTGTTTACCCTGATAACTTTAAAAACCCCTTTCTGGCCCGAATAGTAAGTATTATGCCCTGTACTATACGGCACAAGCGATTTTAAAGGCTTTTGGCTGAGCGCTATCAGTTTGGGCAGAGCCTCTCCCTGCCCATTTGGCTCCTTCTGCCCAGCCCCAGCACATTCAGTGAATTACTAAAATCTAAACAGGCTCTGCATTTGAATTGATCTCCCAAAGCTGCACAGAGCTCCAGCAGGAAAGCTCTGTATTCACTGGCACGCCTGCTGCAAAACAAGATAAATACCTGGCACCCCTCCCGCTCCTCCATAACCAAAATGAGGACAAATAGCTGCATTATTGGCTTCATTAGCGCCTGTCTTAGGAGATCTTATTTTTCTTGGGAACAGAGGAAAACATCCCAAGAGAGACACTGGAACAGGCCGCCCAGAGAAGCTGGGCAATACTTCCACAATGCCACATCCCTGGAATTGTTCAAGGCCAGGTTGGACAGGGCTTGGAGCAGTTTGGTCTAGTGGAAGGTGTCCCTGCCCACGGCAGGGGGTTGGAACGAGATGATCTTTAAGGTCCCAACCCAAACCATTCTGTGATTCTATGAAATCCCACGACCAAACAGGATTTTCCCAGAACAAAATTTCACAAAGATCAAGAGTAAAATTCTGGATCTAGCTCTTGCAACACTACAGAGACATTCTCCTTTCTGCTGGAGAACTCTACTCCAGTGACATGTGAGCATAAACAAAGGCACTGGTCCCCTCCCACAGTCCCCACACCAGCAAGGAATTCCAGCCCTGAAAAATAAACAAAGTAAGGTCCAGTGTGTTTAAGACATGCACTGCCAAAAATCTCCTGCCAACACCCAGCCAGCTGGTGGTGGGAAGTCTCTGGGTGGTAACGGGTCTCAACACTGGACAAAACTATTATTTTTTTTGTTCTAATTACATCATTATAGCTCCAAAGTAGTTTCTGTGGATGTTCTCCTTAACCTCCTGGTAGCTCGGCCCTCAGCCCAGCTGACCACAGCCAAGCTGATAAGCACTTGTAGGGCACAATTCATCTGATTTTCTCACACTAGAACCCACCCTAAAAGTGCCAATTTTTTTTTTCCTCCTCTCCACTGGGAGCCCCTGGTGAACAGCTCAGCTGTTTTTACTGCAAACATTTACAGTTAGGGGAAAGATCACCATCCCCCACAGCGCCACTTCAGTCTTTCCTGTAAGTCCGTGGAGTTGGCCAAGACCAGAAACAATCCAACAAAGTTGCTTATCCTAAAAATGCTGCAAAACAACCCCTTCATTTAATCCTTCTGCTCCTCTACCCAACGCTGCTATTTCCTAACCGCTCCACACCACTAATCTGCATATCCAAAATACAAATGGAAAAGGCTGTGCCTAAGAAAAACAAAACACGGGAACAGCGAGAGATTCCATAACAAGGCTGGATTGGGAACACACTGGTCACCAAACACAGCTTCCTGCACCTCCCAGGTGTGCTCCCAGCCTTCAGGATTCTTGGGGAATCCTGTGAGTTGTCCATAATAGGCTGCAAAAAAAAAAATGCCACTGTACAGAAAATTCTGATGACTGAACGTTTCGTGGAAGATTATTTGTCCAAAATACTTTGTGTAGCAGTTGAAAAGACCACAGCACAATTCCCAAGGGAAAGAGCTTACATAAACAGGGCAAAGCTTCTGGATGGGCTTTCACAGCAGGTTTTTTTTTTTTGACACTCTTCCTTCCTCCTTTTGCCCAGAGGTGAAAGTGGAAAGTTTTCTCATCCAGGGGATGCCTTGGCCACAGAGTACTTAAAACAAACACGGTATTCACAAAACTTGGGGTTTTTCTTTCTCACTGGAGAAAATTCAACTGTTCAAAGGCCTTACTGAATCAGCTGGTGCACATGTACAGGTGAGCCAAGCACTGAAGAGGCTGTTTCACCCCTTCCTTTAAGAGAAGGATGAGCACAATTTCCAAATACCTTTCACAAGCCACACGTTCAAACACGCTTCACCCCCACCTGCACACAACACGAGGTGATTACAACACTCCTGGAATGTTTGTACCTGCTCTCTGGCCACAGGTTTTAAATTTCCCACCACCATTTCACGCCTTGTCTTCAATCCCAAGGATAAGTGTATTCACAGACAACATTAAAAAATTGCGAGTTCTACCAATCTGAGACATCCTGCCTATGATGCAAACCCCTCTGTCAGCTGGTCCTTCATGCCATTGGGAATTTCATACCAAACATTAAGGATTACGGCTGGAAGTGAACACGGAAGAAACACGCAGTTTCTCCTGGAACCACAAGTTTTGGATGCTCCCATCAAAAGGAAAGGATACAAAAATCCAGCTAGACCCAGAAGGTTCTAATTGCTCCCAGTGACAGCTCCCAGTGACAGCTGAGGACACAGAACTGAGGTTTCCCAAACTCTGCATCAAGTGATGAAAGACTTGCATTGTACTTCTTAATGGGATGTATGTACTGCAAAGCACACATGGAAAGGTCAACTCCACCCTTGAGAACAACCAGTTCAAGTCCAAGGAGAGCTAGATCCACTTTTCTGCTCCATTCCAAATCTCCTTTTTTTTTTGGATAAGCAGCTTTGTAAGTTTTGTGCCACGGTTCCTTGTCTATAAGAAAAACTTTTTAAACCCAAGATAAAAAACACCTGTAGAACATTTCTTTCTTCATTTTTATTTTCAAGTAAGGCACACAGCCTTTCACTGGGAGCCTGGGGCTGAATATATATATTAAAAATTGAGAGGTGCTCATATAATTTAATAGTAAGCTCTAGAGGAGTATTTAGCTTGTCACATCCTAAACTTTACTCCCTTATCACAGGTAGCAAAAATTCCTGTTTTATCCAATGTCTGGAAATGACATTAACCATATCTAGGAAATCCTGATAGGTGAGGTCTTAGCATTTAAGTAACAATTAAGTTATGCTTTCCATAAGATATAATTGTGGTGTTTGGACATTACTAATTCCAGATATTTTTCCAATTAATAACCTAATCGTTGCATAAGGTTCTAGTAACAGGCAGTGGAACAGGCAAATCTGGAGAGCTCTTTTCTAAACATGCAACTTGCTATTTTTTTTCCTGGAGTCATTTCAGGCAACTAAACCAAGCATGATCTAGGAACGGGAAAGCACCAAGGAAAAAGATCACTAAAAATGATGTCACTTGGCTCCTATTTCTTGTTTATAGTGATACTACAGCAGAAAACATAATTATAAACATCAGTTTGTATCAGGTATAAGATATTCCACATTGAAAAAATGGATTGTATTACATAACGCTAAATAGGTTTAAAGGCTTCTCCAAATTCCAAAGCTCACACACATTTTGCCTGCCTTAATAAACCAAAAGTACACACAGATCTGCACGAACACCTGGGGTGCAAATGCACACATCTGGAAAAGCCAGCTTGAAAGTGGTACAAGTAAGAAAAATGTGCTTTCCAGTCCTGTATCCAAACCAGAGAGGTAATAATTGTTAAACATGGAGTTTAAAGCAACTTCAATAAACAGTCACTTCGTCATTCTAAAAAGCACATTCAGACTGGAATTACCCTCATTTTTATTTTATTTTATTTTTTTAGGAATTGAATTGCAGTAATGTTGTACGAATTATTCAATGATTCTATCAGCTTATTTTCAACCAAATTCTGTTTTCTTTTCCCTGAGGAAATTCTAACAGTACTTGCATGCACCACTCCAGTATTAGCAAGAGTTAGAGGCCTTTATGCTCTTTTTTTCTATACAGATAATGTATTCTTCAAGCTCATTTCCACTGAGGGGAGAAAAAAACGCTTTCAGCTTGGCTTTCCTCATGAATAATACATTAAAAATTTAATATTAGAGAACAAATCTTCTTTCTAAGCCTCCAGAAACAGTACTATATTTGCCCTATTACTTTGAAAAGATTCATGTACATATTTAAACACGGGTAAACCATAAGCTCCTGTTCTCCGTAATTAAGCTACAACAAAATATTTCCCCATTTATCAGACCAATTCTAAAACAATTCTGTGTAGCTTTATAACTGTCATTAAAAAAAGATAATCCCTTACCGTATCCACAACAAGGACTGTAATGCATTTTGTTCCATAACTCTGTGTTAGAATATCAAGTGGAACAGATTTTTTTTTTTTTTCAGCCATTCACGAAAAACCAGTTTGTTTACACGGAGGAGAGGAGAGAATCCTGATTTCGAGCAGGAAAGCGAAATCCACAAGAAAAACCATTTACACAGCAGCAAAAATTATGTAAGGGAGGAGAGGCAGGAGAAAATAAGCGCCTGGTAAAAGGATGAAAACTTCTAGGAAGAGAAGAGTCCTTCTAAGAACAGCAGCCGCATCGATCTCGTGCCACTTGTTCAAGCCTCTGCTCCGTGGGCTGATGGCTCCACCACGGCCTCAGGCTTCCGATTCCTTCTCGGGCTTGTGTAAAAATAAACAAACTGCTGAATGTGAACCCAGATGTTTCAGAAATCAGAAAGCAAGAGTCCAATCATGCTGCTACAAGAGGAGCATTTTTAAGTGTTCGCGTCTGGCGAGGCTGCGCTACAAGGCTGAGTTCAACTCCCTGGAGGCTCCCAGCATCTTTTCCAGGAAGCCACCAGCAAGTTCATGACACTGAAGGAACTGGACAAGGTGTCCTTTGAGAAGGGAGCACACTACAATCTGCAGGATGAAGGACAAATACAACCAACACAAACTCTGCCTTCGCTGCTCAGGGCTGGGTCACTAATGGGTCCCTCCCTCAGCACAGAGAGGGGCTGATGGCTGGGCTCAATCATCTTAAAGGGTTTTTTCCAACCTAAATGATTCTACAATTTCCATGCATTGCCTTTGGTGGAAAGATGAGCCAAACGGGAAAGGAAGAAAGGGCAAAACATTAATTTTTATTAAGATGACTGGAAGAAATGCTGTGGACTCAACTGTATGGCTGCAACTACAGGTTTCAACCAACATCAGCCCAATTATCCTTTCAAGGTAACTTCTAATTTCTCTTTAAGGTATCACATTCCACATGATTTGGGATACTCTGCTCATTATCACAGAAAGACAGACAAACTTTTCTTCTTTATCTCATTTATTACAAATCCTTTTAAAATTATCATTAAGCTATGATTAAGCATTCAAGGACTTTACCACAGCTTGGACTTTTAGCGGGCTCTTCACGTTCCCTACAGAAAGGCAAGACATGGGAATCAGAAACTCTCTCATGCCTGGTCTGCAGGGAACTATCTAGCAAACACTGTTGATCTGTTCCCAGATCACAGGTCATGGAAGTGAGTTGTAAACCCTGTCACAAACACATTTCTAATCCAGCTTTCCAAGGGCAGTGAGGTCCCGGCAAAGCTTGGAATCAGCACTGCCAAGTCGCTTGGCTTTACAGCGTCCATGAAAAAAGGACGAAGCAACTTGTGGCTCTTCCACTAAAGAGCAGTGAAATCCTCATGTTGCTTTTTTTCCAAGAAGTTGCATTTTCCTACTTCTCAATATCTGCTTTAATCTTAACTACAAAATTCATGAGGAGCTCTTGCAGCTAAAACCCTCTCAGAAACAAACCCCTGCTGCCTTCTAAACCCACGAGGAGCTGCTAAAGCTGCCCTCACCCAGCTCCTGCGCTCGGCTTTGCAGTGACAGTGACTGCCCCAAATGTCCCCCGTGTCCCAGAGCAGGAAGTCCATCCAGCAGCAGCTGGCAGGCAGCACAGAGATCCACACAGCCTATGTTTGTCCATTACCCTTTTCCTCTTGGCCGCCGCCTCGGCTCTGTGAGCTCCTCTCCCCTTATACAGGAAGCCGGGGCCTCAAGTTTAATCCTGCACATTCAGTTCTCTGCTCTTCCAGCTACCACTACAAATGTACTCTCCCAGAAAAAAAAAAAAAGGCAAAAAGCAAGCATGGAAAGCTCTCGCAATCCAATCTTTGCTAAACTTCTCCACGGTGAGATTATTTCTTTTTTTTTTTTTCCTGGGAGAAAACTGAAGGAAAGATTAACAAATTCCCGCAGCTGAACAAACACACTAAACGTTATTCATCACAGAGGAGAGCAGATAATCCAAATGTGAAGGTCCAAACAAACCTTGCAACACCACTACAGCCAGAAAACCACCGAGTCCCAGGATCTTCACTCGTGTTTCGGTGTTACATGTCAGGCATTTCATGTGAGCCAGATGAGCTGCACTCCAGCACTTTCACTGGCTTGTGTGCAGGGTTGGGGAAGTGGGAGCAGTGATAGAACCTGTAGGAGGATGGGGAGGAAGATGTGGTTGCAAGCAAAAAGCTTGACCACAGCAGCCTGGGAACCCAGTGCAGCAGATCCAGTGGGTAAAACAAGGAAGGAGGAGTCTACAACTCTCATTTCTCTTCTTTTAGTCTAAAACCTGTGAAGTTTCTCTGCAGTAAAGCATCTACCCCATCTACTGCTCTGCTTGCTCGCTCCATGCCAGGTCTGGACTCCACCAGCAGCCCTTTCCATCCTCAGAACAGCTTGTTTCCTTCTTACCCTAAGAGGGTGAATATCTCCTTTTCCTCTCTCCTGACCACAACAACACTGCCAGGACCACCCCAGTATATTCCAGGGGGAAAACACCCAACCAAGCAAGCATCAGATTTCTGTATCTTGAGATATGTTTTGTAATGTTATATGTGTGTCCCCTCCCAGCAGCTTCCTCAATTCCTTCTTCCTGAACCTCACGGCCTAAAATAGAGTAAAAAAAACCCTTCCTGTCATCCTTTCCAATTATTTTGGCAACTTCCTCAATTACTGACCGTAGGTAAAACTCCTACAGCACACACAGAGACATCCTGAAATTTGCTTACAGGCATACATGGCACTCTGGGAAGGGCAGGATTGCCCAGATCCCAGACTCACCATTCCTTCAACTGCTGACTCTGATCAGCAGCCAACTCCACTACACCTCTTACTGGATTTACCCTAAATAATGTCACAATATTTAAGATGTAGACAGCACAGCACCAAACCACCGCTGACTTAAGCACTGACTGTTGTACCCAGAGCCTCATCCAAAGGAGCTGATGTACCTCCTAATGCCTGTGGTTGGCTGAGCAATGGCAGCTACTCATGGAAGAACCATGGGATGTGCAAATGGCACCACAAATCAAGGATGCCTCAGAGCACCCTTCCTGCCATCAGTCCCTCTAGGTATTCTGCGAAAAGCATCTGATATGGCAAAGAGAAGAGGTGCCTTCTGAAAAGGGAGGGAAGAAGAGCTTTAAGTTCCAGCTGAATTTATTTATTTCAGGGTGCTTCACCTGCTGATTCGAGGTGCTTCTGGTGGTATGAATGAACCTGATGCTTTTAAACATTCATCCTTTATTTCACGTTCAACTGCATATAATGGTTAATAACGTAACAGCAAGAAGAGGTGGGAAGAAAGAAAAAGTGACTATACATGGACTAACAACAGAATTAACCACACCAACCCACCTTTTCTATATGAAAACCTGTGTGCCACTGTCAGCACTACTGTGGGTTCTGCTGGCAATTTAACTGCTGACATGCAGTTGTCACATCAGTCACAGGAACCAGGGGCAGATATAGAAATAAATAAAAGTCAGGATTCCTCTCCACAGAATTAAAAAAAAAAAGAAAAAAGTTCTCAATTTGTTCAGCCTTTCACTGCAGGTCAGCTTTTCTACTCTCATTGCTTTCTCCCTGCTCCTTGCAAAGCTCTCAACTCCCAGTCCAGCACTCAAAGCTTTACACAGCAGCTCAGAAGTCGTCCTTCCAAAACAGGGTACAGCAGGACGACTTCACCGTTCTTACAAATCAGCTGTCACGTTGGAATGTGTAAACAGACATATATCTCCTTTTTTTTTTTTTTTACTGCTACGTGTCAGATCTCACTACTACAAATACCTCAGGATTTTCTAAGGTCTAGCAACACAACCACTTGTCTTTTCTTCTGTTTTCGCAGTGGTTTATTCCACAAAATCTTGAAAGAGTCTGATCAAGTAACACGAAAAACACAGGATATACATTTAGCTCACCCAGGCCCTTTCTATTTTTAGTGGAAACACCCAGTGTGGCTCCTATTTCAGTACCTGCAGATTCTGCAAATGTCTTCTCCATTGCATCACGCAGGTCATCAGTGACCAGTGACAGATCTGAGCACACCAGGGCACTGTCCCACCTGCCACATGCCTGTGAAGGCCCTGGACTACTGACACGTTATGCAAAGATTTCTGCACCCATTTTCCAGCAGCTTATATGCAGACCCCATTTTTCTAGCTTATTCTTAAAAGCTTTATTTCAACGCGTGGTAATCTACTAATTTTTCTTTCCCCTGTTATCAAGTTACAGAAGTAAGTTCAGTTTCTGTGACATGGTTTATTTTTGAAGAGAAAAATCTGCTGGGTGTTATTGGCTTCCTTGGTTTCTTGCAGTATTTCTCAAGTTTCTGCGTTCTTTTCTGAAAACTGAAATTAGAAATTATAAATAAGGCAGCCTAGGCATTATTTTAATTCTTATGGGTTTTTTTAGAAGCTTATTTACTCTTCACAAGGTGTCAAAGGTAACAGCTCACAGTTCTGAAGTTGTACAGTTTCACACCAGCCACAAGGCACCCAATGATTTAATTTGCCATCTGCTCCCAATTAAAATCTTAGCCAGAGACTGATACAAGCTTCCCTTCCCCCATATTAATACAATATTTTAGTGTCAGAAGTTGGTGACTTCCCTTTCCTGCTGAGCACCAGACCAAATCCCTTGTTTTCCTTTCACTACTACAATACTCACCAATTCTTTGCCTTCCCCACAGCCACTGCCAGGTGCATGTTCTGGCAAGCACAAGTCGGAGAACATAAAAAAATTAATTAAAAATAATTTAAAAACAACATCCAAAAATATCAGGGAAGCAAAAATATTCTTTATATTTATCCCTGCTCAAATCATCCCTATTGGAAACTAGGGCAGACTTTTTGCAGGCTTCCTTCCTTCCTTCCTTCTTATGCTGGAAAAAGTTATCAACTTAGTAAGTTACTATATTTTCTATCCTTCATTTGAACTGGGACAGCCTGTGCCATCTCCATAATAAAAAATTCTGTTAAACTGCTACTTCATCTTAAATCCTCTTTTTCTTTCAGGTTTGCATCTGAAAGAATTGAGTCATGCTGCCAGCTTCTCACAGATTACTGAAGTTTACCACCTTGTAGCTCACTGATTTTAATGTTTCTGCTCTTTCTCTCTTTTCCCCCTTGAACCTTCTGGTAAGTGTCACCATTTCAGTCACCCTTTTCTGAGCCACCTTCTGCTTTTGTGCCCTTGGTGCCTCCAGGGATCTCTCTCAGCTGCTCTTCCTGCATCAAAGTCTGTTGGAACACAGGAGGATGTGCCCCCGCTGCACCCCTTCCCCAAGTGTTTAGTTGAAAAAAAAAAACATTTCACCAGCATCTTCTGTGGTTTGAATCACTCCAGCACTCACACAACACAAGGCACACGCTGACTGCAGGTACCTGAGTGAAAGCACAGCAAGAGTTTATGAAGTTGTCCAAGAAAAACTCCCCAGTGTAACGGGGACTGTACTGACACCACCAGCAGTGCTCACTTTACAGCCCATTCTGCTGACAGACACCAGGACACTCGCCCACTGCAGCAGCTTCCTGGTGCTACTATTTTACAGTCTAACATTTCATCTCAGTCCTTCTTTCTTGGTAGCCCCACGAATGAAGTTCGAGTGTTCATTACTATGTCACAGAGACCCTTCAATCCTGAAGGTGACACTGCACCGAGCGAGGACAGCACTAAGGTACACTGCTCTGATGTACCACAGCACAGGGAAGCAGCCTTCAAACAGCAAATGGAAGTGTTATCGACATGCTCTGGATCATCTTCAAGGCTCCTCTTCTTGCCAAGTACATCTTAGTCCACCCTACAACACACACATGGAGTATGAACACAGACCACAGACTGTCTCTTCCTGCGCCTTCCAGCAACCCCAGAGTTCTCCTGTGGCTCAAACATCAGCCACAACATAAGACAGACATGGACCTCCTGGTGCCAGTCCAGAGGAGGCCACAAAGATGCTCCAAGGGCTGGAACACCTCTGCTCTGGAGTCAGGCTGGGAGAGTTTGGGTTTTCAGCCTGGAGAAGTGAAGGCTCCAGGGAGACCTGAGAGCCCCTTCCAGTGCCTAAAGAGGCCCCAGAAGAGCTGGAGAGGGACTTTGGACGAGGGCATAGAGTGAAAGGAAAAGTGGGAATGGCTTTAAACTGAATGAAGGCAGATAGAATAAAGAAGAAACTCTTTACTGGGAGGGTGGAGACGCCCCAGCACAGGTTGCCCACCTCATCCCTGGAAGTGTTCAAGGCCAGGCTGGATGAGGCTTGGAGCAAGCAGAAGGTGTCCTTGGTCATGGCAGGGGGCTGGAACAGGATGATCTTTAAGGTCCCTTCCAACCCAAACCATTCTATGACTAAAATTGTCATCTGTCACCAGTGAAGGACCCTGCCCACACTGAAATCCCTTCCTGTGACAGACCCTGCATTTTCCTGCCCTTTGCAGATCCCCTCCTATCACAGCCACAGCTTTTACCACATCTGGCACATGTGGCTTGCACTGATCCTTTTTCACAAACGCACAACTCATCCTAGATATTTAAAAACGTAAGTGCTGTAACAAATCTTCATGTCTAGATGAAATATGAAAGCCATTTTGAGAGGGGTATACTAATCCTTAAGGGCTGAATCTTACTTTCTTACCAAGCCAATTTTAGGCTATATTTTCAGAGTTTAAGAACTGCCAGAGAGGCAGTAACACACAAAAGTGATCTATAATTCTACTCAGGTCCCCATAAAAGCACCTCTTGACAGGGCATGTTTCCCCTCTGATCAAACATGGGCCTGCCTACAGCCTGTTCTGCCCAAACTGCAAAGCTGCCCAGCTCCTTTTAAGAAAGCTGCCACAGAGACCAAGGCTTCCCCTCTGTGACTAACCACACCAAATAAGACTATTTTTGTTTTGTAGGGTTTTTTTTTTTAGGGTTTTTCTTTGCTTGTTTCTTTTAAGCATTTTTCTAAATGAATTCTGAACTCAAATGCCTGTGAGAGAGGATTAGAAACAACAACAAAACCCAAATTTTGTGACTTTTTTTTTTTTTGTTTGTTTCTAAATTAATCTTTGAAGACAGTGTGGTAAAAAACACAGGTCCACAGGCACAGTGGCCAGTATAATGCTTATGGATTTCCTTAAAGTTTTCCTTATAGGGAGAATATAAACTGACCACCAACATTTTAGTCAGTAATAAACATCCTTAGAAGAACAGATAAAAATTATGATGTGCTTGTTCCAGGTTGATTTGGTTTTTTAAACACACTATTTCTGAACAGCATTGGGCACATTCAAATATTTGTAACATTAAAGACTTAAGACCTCCAGAATTCAAGGAGTGCAAATAAAAGAGGAAACACAACATTCAAGACCAGGGATGCTGACAACTCAGAGGGACATCAGTAGGTTCCCATCATGTGTCAAGAAATAGCCACTGTCACCACACAGCAGAGGAGATCCCCAAACTTACAACAATCTCTTGTAACAACAAATGTTTCTACCACCCCACTCAATCTACACTATCATTTGACACAGGAATACTTCAATCTGTTCTGCATGTGCATCCACGCCAGGCAGATGAAGAGAATCCCATTTGTAGTGATGAATGAAATGACTGCAGGCACATTTGTCATGTTTCATGTCGCCGGTGACATGTTCATCTATCAGGTTTTCAACGTGAACAACCACATTTCCATCATGAGATGTCTTATTACAGACTCCAGCAAAAGCAACCACAACAATTAACAGTCTGTTTGGCAAATTTGTCTCTACAGGTGGGTCATGAAGTCAAAAAGAGAGTGGAAAGGGAAAGCCAGTGAGACTTATGAAGATGGCAGTAAAAGGGAAAGCCAGTGAGACTTATGAAGATGGCAGTAAAAGGTCAGACTCAATAAACTTGCAAAGGTGGTCTGATGATCCCTTTTTTTAAGCAATAGGGCTGTGACCTTGTTTAAATAAAAAGCAGGTGCACGTTAAAAACACAGCTTGATATGCAGGGCAAGATAAAAACAGATATCGATCACACTTCAAACGGATTTGTTTTGGGAAATAAGAAGCCACCAATTCTCAGTGGCAGAGCAGGATGTAGCACTACCAGGACTGCCCCCCAGGTCTCCATGCTGAGAGACCTCCACATGGTTTCAAGAACTTCTGAAGCAACTTTTCTGAAATACTTCAGTGTACAGGATTTCCAAGTGCTTTTACCCTAAATCTCCTTTGGAACACTGCTGGTGGATAACCCAGTGTCCTACATTTTTTGCTACCAGTCAACACAGTAATTAAAGAGAATACAGCCCTGATGAAAGGTCAGAAGAGAAACCACCCTGATCTGTTCCACGTGGAACCACATTTTAAAGTCAAAGGCTATGGAGTGTAAAGAAAAAACCAAAGACAAACTGAAACCACACAACCTCTCCCACCTAACACAGCTCCTGTTTTTAAACTTATATCCAGAAAGGGAGCCAAACACACTTGAGGAAACAGAGATGAGGCTGAAGCAGCTTGTCATGGCACAGAATCACAGAATCCTTTAGGTTGGAAAAGATCTCCAAGACAACTGAATCTGGCCATTAACCCAGCACTGCCAAGGTCACCACTAAACCATGACCCCAGATGCCAAATCTACATGTCTTTTTAACACTTCCAGGGATGGTGACTCCACCACTGACCTGGGCAGCCTGTTCCAGTGCCTGACAACCCCTCTGGTGAAGAAATTTTTCCAAAGTGTCCAATCTAGACTTTCACTGGTGCAACTTGAGGCCATTTCCTCTTGCCCTATGACATGTTACCTGGGAGAAGAGACCAAACTCCCAGCTACACCCTCCTCTCAGGCAGTTGTAGAGAGTGATAAGGTCTCCCCTGAGCCTCTTTTTCTCCAGGCTGAGACCCCCCCAGCTAATCCTCATCATACTTGTGCTCCAGACCCTTCCCCAGCTCCATTCCCTTCTCTGGACACACTCCAGCACCTCAATGTCTTTCCTGTAGCAAGGGGCCCAAAATTCAACACCGGATTCGAGGTGCAGCATCACATCAGAAAGAAATTTGTTTTTATATGCAATTCTTTGTTCCATTTCAGCTAAGCACTTAACTCCATGGATACAACACACATGGATTAGCTGCTGTTTTTGCTTCCACAGGGCTCTCATTGACAGCAGTTTTGCTGAAAAGAGCCCCACAACAAATGCTGAAAATAGCAGCAGAGCGGGCGCACAGAGTGATTTCCAGTAACATGTCAGAAATGCGCTGTCAAAGATTAACTTCTTGCCTCCAAAGGCAAAGAATCTTTTAACTGTTAATCTCCCAAACTGTAGTTTATTAAAGAGACCTCTATTAATCCACACCAGAGACAGAGAGCACAAGATTTTATAAAATATACTAGATCCTGCTGATAAACCAAGAGATGATTTTTCCCCAAATTATGCAAAAAGTAGCTACATGGACTAATTTGGAACCGACACTCTGTGTTTTGCAGCATTTGGCAAAATAATCCACCTCCATGAACATGTGTTTTGCTGTAAATGCTTCAGTTTGGGTCTTGCTATCCCATGACAGAGAGAGCCAAGTCACTGACTAATCCACTTTCAGAGACTTTTATTTATTTATTTTTTTAACTTCTCTTGAATAAACTGCAAAACTACGCCCTGCCTTCCCCTGCCATTTCACTGCACGAGAATAAAGACTGTCTTATTATGCAGCTTAATGACATGTTAATCTTAAAGCAAAACACTGAAGGGAAACACTAATACTTTCACCAAACAAACAAACAATCAGAAAATGTGCTATTCAGTGTAATGGAGCTGTTTGCCCAAATAATGTGAGAAACCCAAGCAGTAATTAACACAAATTGTTTTGTTTGAGACAATTAACAGAATATAAGCAACCTGCCATCACGACACAGTTTAGAGTTGGCTTCTCATGGACTAGTTGGTGTTATGGCAATAAAACAAAGGGCACTGCAAAATGTAAAGCTGAAGCTAAAAAAAGGATGCTTCAGAATTTTACTGGGAGATACAAAGGGAATTTTAGATATATTTTATTTCTTTGAAGACAGGATTCACGGGGATTTTTTAAATGAGGTACAGATTTTCTACAGGAGTATCTACCCTGTAATTTTTCTGGATCTTCTGCACTGAAAATTAATGTTCATAGTATTCTGATTAAATGCTAAGATAATAATAATGAAGCGTATACATTCTTCCTGAGGCTGTGTGAACAGCAGGTTGTATGAAGCATTAAGCTGTTTCACCTCTGCAGGGACTGTGCTAAAATAAGAAGTTAGGTTGAAAAGCAGTACATAAAATACTGTTGTCCTACATGTCCTGGGAAAGGTAAACTCAGGCAGCAGGTAAAGATCAACCTATCCACAACAGCTAAAAAAAAAATTAAGAAATACAAATGCTACTGACTGAGACTATAAAGGCTCGGTTTCTGTGTGTTTTACAGAAAATACATCAAACTGCCCTGCAAAATTGCTGCAGGATATTAACAACCTCTGAATTTTAAAACAGAGGAAGCTGAATTTTAGAGGTAAAGAATCTCATCTAAATTTTAAATCCAGACAAACTTCAGTTGACTTCCAAATTGAGTGTGAATATACACCTATAGAAACAGCAAACTATTTAAAGTGTGAGTGCACTACATAGTCAGGAACATGTTTGTCAAGGAGTGGAAACCACACTGAATTTAATAGTAATAATATCATGAACAACATCTCATGATTCCCCTTTCCATCTCTGAAAAGGTGAGCTGGTACCACTATTACCATCACATAAATACATACACAGAAAAAACAGTTTGCCTATGACCATTGCTGCACATCACCAGGTACTCTGTAGGATGGCCTCAAAGTGGATAAAAAAAGCCATGAAGGGGAAATCTTCCCCTTCCTTCTTCTACTGCCCCATCCCTGGAAGTGTTCAAGAACAGGCTGGACGGGGCTTGGTCTAGTGGAAGGTGTCCCTGCCCATGGCAGAGGTTAGAACTGGATGACCTTAAAGGTCCCTTCCAGCCCAAACCATTCTATGATTTTATACTCAAAGTATCACCCTAACACACAACAGTCCCTACCACAACACATTCAAGACACAAACCCACAATTACACAATCTGCTACTGCTGGCAGAACTCTCTGCCACTGACCACAGGTTCCCATCTTCGACCCTGTGAGAAAATGAACCCAAATAAAAGGGTGTGCATGGGGTGTTAACTGTAGCTCAGACACAGAACACGTGGGCATAAAAGCACTGATGTTTGCCAGCCTGAATTTTGCCTTTGTCTTTACCCTTATACAAATCAGTTTTCTGGATGTCATTGGGCAAATAAAAAAAACAAAGCCTGTGGTTGAACAGCATGGATTTACTAAAACACTCAGTAACTTGGGTACAGTGTCTCAAGAACCAGCACATTAAATCCTACAGGAGTGCTGGAAAAGAAGAGCATCCCTTTAAAATGAAGTGAGTTAGGATTCTGAGCGGGTTTTGACACACAGTTGGTCAAAACCCACACTTGGTTTAAAGTGGGACTTTTGTTTATTCTAGAAAATTTTAAAAGCTGTGCATGCACAACAGCATAAGTGCCTTCAACATGTGATTGTGCTAAACCAAAAAACGTCTCAGAAGAGTATATGAGAGCATGACAAAACTGTATTATTGTGTAAGGAAGAACCTACAGCTACAGCATCTTCCTGTCTTCAGGAAAAACACAGCCAAGGCAAGTGCAAGAAGAGAATGAAACACTGGCTTTAAACTGAAAATCGCTACAAACATAATGGAAGAGAGGGATCTTTGCAGACAAATTATACTTAAGTGAACTGAGGACTGCCTGAGGAAGTGGGAAACACTGGACAAACAAGCATTTTATTATAAATTTGCACATCTAAGTTAACATTTAAGGCAGAAGGAGCTACAGAGAAGGTAACAGAGAACACAGAGTGAGATTCTTGGAGGTACATACGAAGGAACAGTAGAAGAGGAAACGGACCCAAGTTGCAGCAGGATAAATGCCTCCTAAATATCAGGAATTAACTGTGCTCAAACACTAGACAGCCTGTGAAATCTCCAGCCTTGGAGATACTCAAAACTTGACCAGGGAATGCTCAGAGCATCCTCAGCCCTGCTTTGGGCAGGACCTGCAGAAATCCCTTCCAACCTCAATTTCTATGCATTGCCATGAGCCTGGAACCTCCTCTCACAGTAACAAACCCAAAGGTGAGCAGCAGCTATTTACCTATACTTTTTATATATATATACAGGAAGACAAACTAACTCTCAGTTATTTAAAGAATTAGACACAAGGGCTAAAATACCACTAATGGGTTCAAAGAAAATACCACTTTAAAAACAAAACAAAACAAAAAATCTCTTCCTAACATTACTCTGCCAGTCTTGTATGAACAATAAGCCTTTTTAAAAGAACTCTTTTTCTGCAGTAGAAAATTAAACCTTAGTATTTTTATCTTGAAAACCTACACTGCCAAATAAAAAAATGCTAAAATGGGCTTGTGTGACACCTGAAAGGTGATTTTTTTTAAAAACCCTGACATTTACATCACACTGAATTCCTTAAAAGCTTTCATTCATCTTCCCTCCAGTTTTCTGTTAACTACCTTTTTCTCTCAGTTTTCTATTTACTGCAGAAATCCTGACCTATCTTCTTTTTCCAGATCCTTACTATTTAGGCATCCTCATTCCCTTAAATTACTTCCTGGGCCATTAACAGCACAGGTAGAGCAGGCAACACCACAGTCTGCCAGTGGAAATAAAATATCACCTTGCTAATCACTGATCACAGCAAAAGGGTGAACAGTGTTAGTGTTTCACCAACTGCTAAATGCCCTGTAAATATTTCCTAAATTGCAAACTTTCATCATGAATCTTATCCTGTCAAGCTCCAGCAGCCACCTAAATTTTATCCTTAGTGTCACGGACCAGCCCCATTAAAATCACACCACTGAGCATAGAGCTGAGCTTGCAGAATGATTTAAATCTGATCCTAAGGGAGAATTTCAGGACAGGAGCTTAAAGTTGGCTGTAAATTCAATACCCTTCCAACCCAAAACATGAAGCAAGTACCTGTGTTAGTGCCTCCCCTTGAACCAGAGCTTAAGCTCACACAAACACAGCCCTGTACAGGTGCCAAGCCAGGCATATCTGAGGGATGAGACAAGGTTCCAAAATATCACAGTTTTGAGTTCACAAAAGGAGAAAGACGGGTACGAGGAAGACAGAAGCCCTGGAACAGCTCTGCCAAGGCTTTTCCATCTTCTCAACATCTTTCCCTCCACTGACAAGAGCACCCTGAAGTCAAGACCCAAATCACTGCAAGTGTAAGTCAAATGAAATTCATCAAATAAAAAAATAAAGTCTTTGTTCTAAACAGCTCTGAAAATTTCATTTTGCTGCAAGTGCAGCAAATTAATTCTTCCTGAACATGTTAGACGTACAGCAATTCTTCTAATGGGATGCAGCCTTTGGACTTCTTTTTTTCTCTTTGCACAAGTCAGAATCCATTAAAACCCCTCATGTACATGTGATCTCTACCCCTCATTCCACAACAGCACCCCATCTCCTTCTACAGCCAGTATTAGTGATCATCCCAAATGAACTGCCCTCCCTTTCCAGAACTGAGTATTAATTTCCCTTTGATGCAGCAGAAATCAGAAGAACAGGAATTGAAAAGTTTCTTACAAACACTTTTCATAAATAATTACATAAAGGATCTCGATCTTGCAAATGTATTTATTTAATTCAGAAATTAAAACAGATTCCGTGGCCATGCTGAAGGATAAACATATGAAAATGTTGGTTGTACTCACTCAGGAAGGCATCTGACGAACTCCATCAGAGAAGGAATCAGAAGAGGTGATATTTTATCAAATTCAGCTGCAGCTTTTTGCAGTGGGGGATTTGCTAACATCCTATAGAAACTGTAAAAACCGTCCGAAAGGCCCCCGGGATAATGCAGCCTTTCCATAACCCTCTATATTGTTCTCCTGGCTGCGTAGCAGACACAAGAAGTTTCTCTGCAGTGGCAAAACAACAAGCCCCTGCTGATGCTGAGATCAGGTTTGCCTCTATGGAGTAGAGCGACAGGACTTCGCTGTGACACGAAACTTCCCCACACGGCAATTTAAATGCGCTGCCTCGAGTCTGTCCCTGAGCAAACCACGCGACTCTTGCCTGCAACAGGGGGAGCTTTCGAACCTCTTCCATTTTTACTGATTTACTGATTAAATTGAGCCAGGTGTTTGGGCTTTGGCAGCGCTGATGGGCTTCCAGCACTACCTAAGGCTGCTCCCAACGGGAGGGTTTCGAACTCCGAAAGCCCGTTTTAACAACCACCCCCAACGCTGCTAAACTTAGAGCAGCAGAACACCACCACCAACCACTGAATTTCTCTTGCCAAGTTTTCCCTCTTCTCCTTCTCCTCCTCTGAAGAGGAGCTAAAGATAAACGGTGGGACTCTGCAAGTCCATATCTCTGGTTACGCTGCAACGCAGCCAAACACCAGTGAGGCACATACAGCGTGAGGAGCTGATGACAAAGCTGTCAAATTAGGAGTCTGAACTCCATTTCACTCGTCTTTACACAGAGGCAAGCACAGAAGTCAGTGAAAACCTGTGCAGGCTTCCTTTACTGTTAACAGAGTCTCCACAACACAACTCCTGTCATCCTGAAGCAGACACCTACAGCAGCAGTATCGACTGCATCCTGCAAGTGCCTGTGTTGCCTCCCCCAGTTATTAAAACAAACCCGCTTTATTTACCTGCACACACCACAAAGCCATGTGGAAAAGTCTCCCATGCTGACCACCTGGTAAGACACAGCAACATTTCCTCTTCTCACACATGAAAGAATTTCCAGCACTGTTGGCAACAGTACTTGACTTATCAGTCAAGCCAACTACTTGACTGAAAGAGTCCTACCAGGTATTTAAGTACTTAGGGTTCCTCCAAGAAAGGCAAATGACTGAACTGAAAACACTAATGGAGGCAGAAAGCCTTGTTTAGGAGACAGTATTGTCACACTGAGAGGATTAGAGATGAGCAGGACACTGCCTCTTCCAGCCCTGCATCCACAGCTGAGGGACAACAGAACATCTGGCTCAACTTTCCCTCAAAAAGGACCAAAAGGTTGAAATGGATACACAGTGGTGTTCGTGAATAAACACAGGAAAAAAAAAAAAAACAAACAAACCAACCAGGCAGTGGAAATGGGGAGTTAGTGATGGACAGTGGGACATGTGGCACCTCCAGGCTCCACACAGGGCAGGAATAATGACATGTGGTCCTCCCAGTAATCAAGAAAAGTGGCTTATTTGGCCACTTGGACCAAAAGGCAGGTCACGGTTTAGAAGCACACTGGTATTATTTCCTGTGACTGTTCCAAGGGCTGCATTTAACCTCTGGGAAGTGATATAAATAGATGGGATGTTTTCCAGAGGGAAGGGTGTTAGTGGTCAGTTTTACCCAAACACTGCCATGGAAGTATCTTCAGGTCAAACATTTGAGCTCTCTGTCCAGTTGAAATGTTTTAATTTTTTCTAGAAGAATTAAGAAGTTAGTTCTCTAGTAAATACTTGCTGCTCCCTTTCACTAGCACACAAGTCATGAATTTAACATGTTCATACTCAATTCTCTTCTCAGTACATTTCTGCTATTATTCAACACGCAAGACAACTGATTCCAGAGAAGTGAATCCACCCAGACTTTGCAAAGAAAACAATTTACATGTGTTTTGTTGCTTAGTAAACTTGAAAAAAAATTTTTAAATGTATTTCTGGATACTGGGTCCAAACAGCTACTTTACCACCTTGGGAAAAATTCAGTGCTTATTTCATTACAGCACAAGACCATCAAACTTCACTAAATGTTTGATTGCTTTTGATGACTAAATAGAAAACCAAAACTGTTTTCAAAGGCATCTGTCTACTGGACTTGGTAGTCATTTCCACAACCGCAGCATTTTATCAGCTATTTAACTGAAAATACAGGATACAGCTTCCCAGACAATCACAGTTCCTCTACATATACACTCTTAATTAAAGCAAGAAGGCCTGTTTACTCCTGTAAAATACTCTGTAGCAGAGCCAGCTGCCCATCACCTGAGCAGATATTAAAAAGGTGAAAACTGTGAACCTGTTTTCCACTTGGGATTCTTATGCCTTCAAAACTGTGTCATTATTATCCAAGGGAGAAACCTTTACTGACCTTATTAGCAGAAGAGAAGATAAAGCCATTTGTTACTGAAGGCTTTAATACAAAGACCACCTACAGTGGTACTTAAGAAATCATCTTCACAATAAAAATTGCAGGGGTTTTTTTTGGGTTTTTTTTGGGGTTTTTTGGGTTTTTTTGGTTTTTTTTGTTGTTTTGTTTTGGTTTTTTTTTTTAAGAGCAGCATGTATTGGGCTGACAATTACTGGAAAACAGTTAAAAAACCCTACCATAAATTTTTGTTTTCCCACTTGACTCTTAGCAAGTATTTAACATGGCCAATAGAACCATTTTATTTCAACCTTGCACCATTGGCAAAGGAAAAAAAATCAAGTGTTTTTTGGTTAGGTAAGTACTATGTGCATTACTGCCTGTTGAAAAATAATGAATTTTTACTTGTGGATTTCTAAAATGATATCAAGTGAATTCCAGCATCCCCCCCATCCACAGCATAAGGATAAACAAAACCTAAACTAAACAGATATTAACCTTAACATGCTGAATTTAGGACTATCTCAGAATATTCTGCGATGAGTCAGAGCAGACTTATTTTACTCTCGTGTCTTTAGTGGCCATGGAAGACATTTCCAAAACAAAGCCAGGATTACTTCTATGTTTTAGTACAAACACAACTCACACAGACACACGCCCTTGTCCACCAGTGTGATTGGCACAGTCTGAGTGCCAGGTTACCTTGCTAGAAACTGCACTGCTGTGTCCTCCTGGTCACCACCACGAGGTCACCTTTGAGATTTCCATTATCAGTTGCACATTCACAGCTTATATCCCTGCTAACGTTACTGAGAATTTTTTTTTGTTTGCTTTGCTTCGCTTGATTTTATTTTTGAGTGTGTTGGGGTTTGGTTTTTTTCTTGGACGTAGGAGCACAGGGAATTATTTTTTATGTCGCAGAGCTCCAATCAATATTTTTAGATTTACAATTTAAGAAGATTGCAGGTGTTATTTGAACGGTGTGTGGTGAAACAAATACTTCTGGGTCGCGAGGGGAAGGATCAGAACCCTCTGTGGAAACTGCACTTGAACAGAACCACAACAGCACAAGGCCAATGTTAAATTTTGCACTTCAGGGATTAATCCAACATATTCCATGGTGCAAAGTGAATAGCACAGTTTCATCCTTTCCATTTAGGACTTTTCCTGAAAGAACACTTTGAACAGAAATTATAAAGCCAAACCTCCTTCTCATCCCACCTTTGTAGTTACTGAGTGTGACTCTGCATCCGATGGGAAGGGTACCTGAAGGATCCAGGGACACCTGGTCCTTAGGAATCTACTGAGGTTGTTTCTTGGGGCAGACTTTGTCTGAAAGTTCATTTTTCTCCTTTTAATATTATTACAGTTCTGTAACATCAGATAGTAACAGCATTTAGTTCTCATGTTTAAGATAAACAACTGATTGACTGAAAGGTATTGAAAAGAATCCATCACTGCCACAACAGCTGAGGTGGTGGCATTTTTAAAGCCATCCTGCTCTCAGACCTCACTTGTTGCCAGAATGATGCTAAACAGGTAATTTATAATGATGTGCAGCAGCAACAGCACAAGTAAATACAGGAATGAGACCTGCACGGATTCCTATTTCAAAACTGTCAGGTTTGATTTCTAGTTTTGCTCAGATTTTTGTCCTTTTTCCCATCATGATATGTTTACCCAAGGAGAAGTGGAGGCAACTGTAGGGTAACATGATGGGCAGCAACAAGGCTGAAGGACTTGTAACGAAAAAAACAGACCAAACTGTCATAATACTAACAGTAAATGTTCTCTGTAGTAATACTAGTTAGCATGTAGTTAGTCTGAACAATCAGCTTTTAGTAACTTTTCCAACAGAGAGAGAATGAATTTGCTGGAGTGTTTCAGATTTCTTATAGGGCAGGAGAAAAGGCATCTGAATTTCAGGGCACAGTTTGCATTAAGCTGTCAGTTTTATCATGGTAATCTGGAGCCAGAAACATTCAAGTATTCCATCCACTCTAAAATTCGGAAGGACGTTTCCAGAGTTTTTTTTTAGGTTTCACTTTCAGTCTCCATTAAACTTAACCATACATCCTTCCTTGACATATTTAATCTCAACACAAGAGGGAATCTTCCAGAAAGACAGGAGATTTTGAAATGTGAGGAAAAAGGAATCCCACAACTATGTACTCACGATAAACCCGATTAAACAAATCCAGTTAAAATCTCATTCCTCTGTGGATAAGCACAGACCTCTACACAGATGCAAATTGTTTTCCAGTTATGCTGCAAACCCCCTCCTTCTGGGACTTTCCAATTTATGTCAATGTGTAATTAGCAAATGAATTGCACTGCAGATTGCATTCAGTATTCTTTTCCTTTTCTTTTTTTTTTTTAATTCCCCAACTAACATAACCTTCCCCCTCTCCTCTTCCAAAGCTCTCAAATCATTTGCAACTTACTGATTCTCAACAAAATCAGCTTCGTATCATAAAAAGTAATGAGAATTGGCAGCTGGCCAACAAATGACTTGGCAAAGGGAAGCAGCTTCCAGCACCCGTAACCTACCACAGAAAAACTGTGGGTGAGAGTTCAGGATCAATTTAAGCACAGACACCTGACACGTTCAGTTGGTCACTATGTAAAGGAATCTTCCCCTTCCTTCTTCTACTGCCCCATCCCTGGAAGTTTTCGAGTCCAGCCTGGATGAGGTTTTGAATGACCTGGTCTAGTGGAAGGTGTCCCTGCCCATGGCACGGGTGTTGAACTGCATGATCTTTAAGGTCTCTTCCAACCCAAACCATCCTGTGATTCTGTGACTGATGACACATAATTCATATGCTGAAACACAATCAGTACCTTCATAATATTATTTCTCAGTACCTTCATAAAATTACTTTAGTTGTAACAAATGCGAATTGCTGCCAGTTAACCCTGTTTAGGCATTCCCAGATAAACTGTTTTGGGAACCATTTCTTCAAGGATTATGCAGGTCACCTGTATGATGCAGGAGCAAACACTTCCTTTATCCCAAATGGGATATTTTGCCTTTCCCTCTGAAGCCACGCTGTACTGTGGGAAGAGCCCTGCCAAACTTACTCTATTTTACTGGTTATTTTTTGTGCATCTCCTCCCTTTAAATACAGCACAACAATCACTGGAAGTGATAAAGACCTTTATCTTCCTAAATTTCAATGGGGAGTTAAGAAACACATAGAATATCTTTCTTTGTAAGACAGTTCCTACACCGTCTTGGCCAACTTGCCAGGAGACAATCTGTCCATGCAGTTATGGTCCTGGGTTCCTCATCACTGCACCACCTCACTCCCAAACATCCACTACAGCTTCTCACAGACTCACAAAGGTTGGAAAAGACCTCTAAGATCGAGTCCAACCACTAACCCAGCACTGACACACCAGAATTATACCCAGACACAGCCACCAGTTCCAAGTACCTCTGAGCCCCTTGAACTTCAACAGAAACACACCACGAAGAGCAGCTGCTGCTCCAGAACTTCTCATCAGAACGTAAAAAGGCAAGAAAAGCAAAACACAGCAAGAGAGAGAATTAAAAAAAATCCAAAAGGTCAAAGCTTCACTCCAAAAATCCCTGTAAAATATATGCTTGAACTGTTTTTCCTGAAATGCTTTGCATGCCTCAAATTGTTAATGTATATCTCTGACCAGTTTTAGTTGAGAAGTCCCACGCACCTATTTTGTTAAATTTCTAAGCTTTTGTGAAAGTTTAGTGAGTTACTTTATAATTGTTCCTTTCTCTCCAGATGGTAAATATTAGACCTTTCTTTGTGCTTGGCTGAAGCAAGTATAAACGATTAAATATCTTCTAGGAACACGCCACTATTGACTAATCCTCTGCAGAATGCTTCTATCCGTCTAATCATCACTAGGAAAAAACTGCCAACCTCACAGTTCAAGCAAATCTCAGGCTGCAAAACTTCAAAACCCACGCCCAGCATTTTGAACTTTTCCAAAGTGGACCTACTGGAGCGAATCCAGAGGTGGCCATGAAGATGCTGAGAGGGCTGGAGTCCCTCTGCTGTGGAGACTGGCTGGGAGAGCTGGGGGTGTTCAGCTGGAGAAGAGAAGGCTCCAGGAGACCTTACAGCCCCTTCCAGTGCCTAAAGGTCTACAAGAGAGCTGCAGAGGGACTTTGGACAAAGGTGGGAAGTGATGGGACAAGAGGGAACAGCTTCAAACTGAGAGTAAGTTTAGACTGAATATCAGGAAGAAATTCTTCCCTGTGAGGGTGATCAGGCACTGGAACAGGTTGCCCAGAGAAGTTTGGGCTGCCTCATCCCTGGAAATGTTCAAGGCCAGGCTGGATGGAACTCTGAGCAACCTGGTCTAGTGGAAAGTGTCCCTGCTCACGGCAGGGGGTTGGAACCAGATGATCTTTAAGGTCCCTTCCAACCCAGACTGTTCCACGATTCTACAAAAGCTTTCCTGTAATTAGATCCCCGGTAACCACATGTACGTGCATTCATGGGTAACCAATGCAAGTATGTAAACACTCAGGCATGAAAATACAAAACAGCTTTTGTGGACAGAAATGAGGCAGCACTGTCTGCAAACTGTTAAACACGGGCTCGGAACGACTCCGTGCAAAATTCCCGCCTTTAAAAAAAATTCTTTTACCAACGTTACTTCAAAGAAACACCTGGATTCTCCTCCACGTGTCCAGTGTAACAGCAGCGTTGTGGCAGAATATCTTTCTGACAGCTATGAAGGTGGAAACACAGCCATCCACCCCAAAGTGTTCTCTGAGCTTAGGAGTTCATCCCCAAGACCTGGAGAGGCACCTCTCCCTCTTCCTCCCTCTGACTCCCAGAGGCCAAGAGAGGAGGGGATGACCAAGGGGATGACCAAGCTTTGCAAATCATCAAATAAACAAGAGAGTTTCAAATTTTACTGCTGATTACAGCAAACTGGGAAACGGCAAGATTAGTTTTACTGCCAATTCCGCTGGGAATCCTGGAATACAACTCAGGAAGCAGAGAGCTGCGGGGGTGGGGGAGAGCATGGCAGTGAATAAAAATCAATACTTCGCTTGCTACCAAGAAAATAAGGTTTGCAACAGTGGCAGGAAACAGCTGACCAGTTACAAGATGACGTTAAACAATATCATCACTATACAAACTGTAACTGCAGGTTGGGTTCATAAAACACTTGTTTTGTCCAAACTGGTCCTGGAATTTTAGAAACATTTTGAAAAGTTACATGCACAGTAGATTTTGACAGATGAGGCATCCATCATTTGGGGCTGCTCCTCTGCACAGAACAGGTTCTGCAGTGTCTTACTTGCCCATTTGTCAAGCTTTAAATACATTCATAAGCATTCAGAGGAGAGTAATAGTTTCTTGCAAAAATAAATAAGGAAAAAAATCTCATTTAAAAAGCCCCTGACATCCCCAGAATCCCAGTCTACCATACATTTATTCAGATTTAACTCGCAATAAATTTTCTAGATAATAGAATTCTAGTCTCTAGTGCAGCCAATCACTTCTAGTAATTGGGTTCTTCTTTTTACAAATCATAATTTATTATCTTGTACAAAGAAAACAAGAAGTGGCACTTTGATGCAAGTGATCATTTTGATAACAGACTGAATAAAGCCTACAATCTTTATGTAGGCCCAACACCACTCACAGAACTTTCTCAGCTCCTTTGGCTAAAATTGATATTTTTACTGCTAATATCTATTTTTCACAGCAGCAGCTGGTACTGAAAGGACTGGACTGTATAGGACTCACTTGGATTTATTTTTTTTTGTCTTACAGCAAACATTCTAGAAATACAAAAAAGAGGGCCAAAATTATACCACAGCAGACCACGTGGAATGTATTTTTACTCTGATCTATTTAGATGCCACTTAAGGCTTCCATATTTGTCACATCTATGCCCATTTTATGCCTTAACCTCCCCAAGTAAAAATAAAGCGAGCTCCCAACAAATTCCAGCAAAAGCAGAATTTACAGAAGATTAACATTTCCAACATGAAACTCTTAAAAGCATCTCTGATGACACTAAAGCAGAGGAGGCAAATTTCCCTCTGTGCCTTCCTGGAGCTCTGCAAGTTCAGCAAAGAATTTAAATCCAACGAGAAGATGTCATCCTGTTTGAGATGAGCACCGAAAATACAGCTTATATCAGTATCATTCATTAGAACAGACACACGAAGACTGCAGAGATGCTGCTGAAAGTTTTTGTGAGACTTTCCAGCCAGGTTTCCACTGCTGAGAGGAATCAGATGGTTTACAATCCTTACCAGCAATCCAGATGTGGTCTTTAAACCTCTAAATAGGCTTGGCTGATTGAAGAATGATCAGCTGTTGTCTTATTTCAGCTTGGAAGATTCCTTCCCCTTTCTGGATACACTTTTGAAAGGGGACAAGGGAACACACACAACCCAACTGGGTGGGCAGAGACCCTCTGACTTCATCATGGGAGCACCCAGTGCCCGGGAAGATGGAGGGGGTCAGGGAAGTTTGGGAGCCTCTTGTAGACACTAAAACTATTCCCATTTCCACTACCAGCCTCTGTCTGGGCTCCACAGCCCCCGAGAGCCAGGACTTCATACCCTCTGCTCTGTCCCCCAGATAGGCTGGAGCACTTTGGCAGCTCTCCCCTCCTCCCTGGTCCCACAGATCCACATTCCTAGCTGCTCTCCCAGCAAGATGTATCCCCCAGGCAGGGAGGGGAAAGAGGGATGAGCCACATTTTCCCTTACTGATTCACACAGTGGGCAAAGCCTAGGGAAGAGTGTAGGTAATTAGACCTGTATTTGCTTTTCCTAATTTTTATTTTTTTTTAAAGAAAGTGTTAACTCTTGTGGACAGAAACACTTCAAATACAATTCAACGTAATCCATCCAAAATTCTGCGTTGGCTGGGGTTGAGTACTGGGCAAATTCACTCCTCAAGTTCACATTTCCATATCCAGGATCGCCTGAAACTCAGAACTGAATTGAAAATGTAACACTGAGCCCCAGCCATGGTGGTAATTGCCAACAACTCTTCCAACTCAAAATTTAGCAGAAAACCAAAGTGTACTTGCTTAGAGAGGGAACATTTAAGATTCAACACACATAAAAATTGCAGGCTAGATCTAATTTGCATCATATTCATGTTGGAATGATGACTTTTACAAGACAGTAAAACTCATAAATTCAGTGTTCCACGATGGAAAAATAAGCTTCCCACAGTTAAACCTCTCTATTAGGCCAATGGGAACGTCCTTCACCAACACTGGCAAGCGAGTCTCATTTCTCTTGGCTTTTGCTTTCTCAGCATTTTAGTTTAACGTCCCTTTAAAGAAACAAACATGGACCTGTTATCCCGAGGCTTATTTGTAATGTTCAGCTTAAACTCCGAAAGCTGAAGCGTAGCATCGATCACGCCGCATTTTACCGATTGTGTCAGAAAATGCTATTTGCATTTCTGAATACTGAATTAACAAAATGTAGGTCAACTTTGGGGTTTGGGTTTGTTTGGTTTTTTTTCCCCTTAAAGGCACGTTAAACTTTGGAACGCTTCAGTTAAATCACTGCACTGAAACCAGCATGAATTGAGGTGGCACCACGAAGAAACGATCGCGCCGCAGCTTAAAGACACCGACCGAGAATTCGACATTCATGAAAGTTATCATTCCTGTTACTGCCAGGGCACTTCAGCCTGTTAAATGTGAGCTTAAATCAAATCTTGGGTTACTACAGGTTACTACAGTCTCCTTGGAACATAAAACCTACTGTATGGCCACTCTGGTTTCATATAACAGCTATGCCATTAGTTAATGATTTAAAATTTTACCCTCTGCGAGCAACTCACATTCCACTGCAGTGCCCGAGTGGTTTCCACAACTTTTTTTTTCCCCCCCTCCTTAAATTGCTACTTTAACACTAAAATTCTGAAGTTAATATTATAAAACTCTGTTGAGACAATGTCTCAGGATCATTAACATATGTTCAAATGTTTGAGTGCTCTGAATCCTGGTGATGTAATGGCAAAAAAGTACATTCAAAATATTTTCAGCTATTTTCAAAATGCCTTTTTTTTATTGAAGACACAAAGACACTTATTTTGGCTTCTAAATTGAGATCTTCAGAACTTCTTCTTTAAAATCATAACGAATATTGCTCTCGCTGGTGGTTATTCCAATTTTATTTGAAAGAAAAGAAGGCAAAGAAGTTTGTTTGTGGAAACATCCTCGGGGACTCACTGTGATTAAAAAAAAATTACAATGGTTTAGGTTCCACTGTGAACCTCTTTCATGTAATTTATTGCATAAGAAAACACACATTTGTAGGGACACTACAGCATTCAGTTTAAACTCTAAACAACTGAAAATAGATGCCCAGTTGACAATTTTTATAGAAGTCAGGAAAGATTTATCTGAAGAAAGAAAACAAACCACCACAGCCTGAAGGAGGTACCTGAAGGACTGGGCTAGTATTACGCCACTATTTAACTTGGCACGTGGAAACAGCCAAGAATCTGCATCATTTATGAGGATCAAATTAAAGCATTTAGGTAAAAAAAAGGGAAATTCCCTTCTTTGGGCTGAATGTCTGTTGCCCATCCGTGACCACGCTCTCGATGTTACACTCAATGCAAGGGCCCGTCAGCACTGCTCTGTTTTCTATACATTTAACCATAGAGATCTTGCATTACAGGTCTCTGTTCAAGTAATAATAAGAATTAACGCTTTCCTTTAGAAAATAAACAGTTGATTTTATCTGCAGAATTAATTACACAGAAAACTCATCAGATTTTCAATTTTCATTTGTAGCTTTTATTTATATTTTTCTTAGTTGCTCACGCTTATCCCTGTTATAACAAACCCCCTTTCACGTATTTATGTCTCCATTTTAATTTCAAATTACAAGTCTTGGTTATGTTTCCAATTCCCAGAAGTGCCAGATGATCACAACATAAAATATTTCTGCGAAGAACTACTATTTTTGTTACTTAAACAACTAACAGGGAATTAAATTCTCTGCGGATTCAGTGTTCAAAATATTTTCAAGCACCTACAAATCTCTGCTAGTTGGGAGAACCAAAGTTTCTGTTTCCCAGAACTAATCTGACAACATAGGAAGGGACCAAAATCCTCCAGCAGCACGAACACCACAGGCATTTGAGAACATTACAATAATAATAATAAAAAAATATGGTTGTAGCAAACCTTCCATGCTCAGCTTTCATTTTGACAGACAACTAAATCCAGTGCACCACCATGTGGCAACATACTAGGGAATGGCTCACATACCAAGATCTGGCTTTTTCCACCTTCAAAAATTTGCTGCAATTTGGTAAAAAATAAACATTAACAAATCCATCTTCGAATGCTCCCCTTTAACAAGGTTTCACAGCTTCACTTATCTCAAGAGCTACTTTTTAATACATCTGGGCTAGCAAGAAAATAACTTGGGCATTTTTATTTGTAAAGCTTGTTATTTACCTAAAAACATAAGTGCCCCAGGACCAGAGAACCAGCTCTGTTTCTTGCCAACGACGCTCCCTTGCACAGGAGAAATTTGGCATAAGCCTGTACTGCACATCGACCTCCTTTTAAAACATAAATACGTTTTTAAAAAATAAATCAGGCTAAATGCTGGACTCACATCTGATTAAAAGCTTCAAAAAAAAATCTTGGGAGAAAAATCAAAACCTTGAAGGTAGACACATGCATTATTTAGCAGCTGCTCAGTTACTGTAAAACTGCTTCTCTCCAGCTCAACAACAGGAAAATAAATTCATTTTTTCCCCTCAAGAAACAGCAACAGAAGGTCTCAAAAACCCTAAGAAAACACTGATTCCCCAAAGCCACCACATGCCACTTAGTACCCTGGAATTTATTTCTGCAGCCAAACACTAAACTCGGAGGAAAAAACAGGTTTTCATTAAACTGGACAGCCCTGGCTCACACAGCACAGAGCTGCTGTATTTCAGACTTTAGGCTCAGGTGATCATTGATTTCGTTAAACAAAGAGTTAATTCACGATGCCTCAACATATTTGTTAGCCATTTTGTACCAGTACATTCAGTTCACTCAGAATTAGCAGGGAGGACTCGCTCAACACCGGTCTCCTGCTAGGAACCTTATCAGTATTCCCATCTCTGCTCCGGGCGCTCTCGCAGCTCTCCGGACCTAAAGGCTTTGCTAGAAGTGTGAAGAAATCCGACAGAAAACTGGGTGACGTGATATGTAACCACGCCAGGAAGGCAGGTAGAGCAACGGGTTTTCACCAGCTCCGTACCTCGAGCACTGGGAAAACCTGTAGTGGAAGAGGTTGGAGCAAGCAGCGCGCTCCTTCCAGAGCCCAGCACGGACAGACCCGCAGCTCTCTTCCTGCAAAAGTTGCTCTGGAGTGATCTGACAGTCTCACCGCAGAGCACATCGTCAAACCAATGCATGCACTTTAACCACAATAAAAAAAAAAACCACCCCAAAAACAGAAAAAAAGGTAATTCACCACCTGCATGAAGATGACGCTGGAGTTCCCTTGTCTCCGAACTCCAGATTCCCCCTCCTTCCCCTCTCCCCCCGCCCAGCCTCGCTAACACACAGCCTGAAAAGCCCCTACTCTGCAATGAAGACCATTTTCTGCCAAAGACAAACCAATAGCAAGAACACAATGCACATTATGCAAGTTACTGCAGAGTTATGCAAGTTAGATGCATATTTTTGCTCGCTCTACCAAGGACTCTGAAGCCACTTGTTTGATGTGGATGCTTACTCTTATTTTGAGCTGTCAAATCTTCCCCTACTTGTCTCAACCGGCTTTTTTTACACTCAGACTTCAACCAGCTGCTACTGATATTAATGAAGCCCTTCCACTACTTACAATAACACAGCCCATTAACACCACGACAACATCTGAGCAAAGTATCACGCACATCCACCCCAAACCAAGTCTTAGGCAGAGCAGAGCACCTTACTGTAGATACTCCATGCTCCACATTGCCAAAACAGAGGAAAACACAACAGATCCCTTGAGACAAACCAGGCCTCGTGGTGGAAGTATCACCTCACAAGTGACAGGAATTAAAGAGAGTTCCATGAACACTCCTATGCTGAACGAAACAATAATTTTTTTGTTCAAACAACCCCCAACCTCATGGCTTTTTTTTTTTTTTAATAAACGTACCTTCATACTTCTGCAGTCAGCACCGGAGAAGTGAGAAGAGAGATATTTCAGATATGGCCTCTCAGTCAAAAGTAACAGAGAGCAACTTCAACAATATGGGACCCCTCCCTATTTACAAGACGAGCCACACAAAAATGGAAGCTTTTTGGACACGAAATCCATCCATTTTAGGGCAAGATATATCAATCTGCCATTTTTAGAAGATCACTCGAAGGTTTTACTGTACCTACCAGGGAACACAGACACTATTTCTAATTTCTGTCCTTTCTCCCCTATTTACCAGGACTGCCTGCAACAAAGCATAAACTTGACATCCAAGTAACTTTCCCAAATCCACACACAGCTCCCCAGAACTTGAACCCTGCTGCTCACCCTGTACCTTGCCCACCACCAGACGCAAGGACACAACCACTTAAAGCCCCAAGACCGCTCCGAGCTTCCAAAAAGAAACAAGGTTAAGGGCACTCATCAACACCCAGACTTTTGACGGAAGCACCTCCTTCGGCCAGGCTGGATTCATCTCATTTAGGAGCAAAACACAATCCAGGCACGATGCCTCACACAGGCAACAACTATTTATCTACTGAGTAAACAGAGCCGCTTTTAAAAGTAGCGCATATCTCCTTCTGAGAAGCGCAAATATCCTCCAACAAACCTGAAAGCTACACATTCTGAAATGTGAGGCAGGAAAGAACACAGGAAAGCAGAAAGAAACCCGAAATTTTTTATTTTGCTTTAAAAAAAAAAAAAAGGGGGGGAGGGAAAAAAAAAATTTAAAATCTTAACAGCTGAGATTTCAAAGCGTTCCAACACACCCAGCACAGGTATCCCTCCCCTGAAGCGGGGCACTAACGGCACAGTGACCACCGCACAAAGTTACCTCCCCAAACCTCGAGGAACAAGAGTATTTTATTTAAATGACCGATTAAACTTGGCATTTAAACACTCTAACAAGTTCTCGGCTGTATCCAGTAAGCAAATTCAGAGACATTCATGCAAATACCTTCACCCCACAAGCAAAAAACCAACCCAAACCCAACAAGCCCTCCTCTATTCCCAGTAGCCTAGAGAGGATTATACGGTCACTGAAGAATGCGATTTTAAGCGGAGGGGGGGGTGTGGGGAAATCATAGAGAAAAGAGAGAAGGCAGCTCACCTTTATCCTGAGTGCAGGACAGGATCTCCTCCTCTTTGGGGTTAGTCACCTGGGTGATAATGGACGGGTTGTCCATGGAAACAGAGTGAGATTCCACCTGGCTATTTCCCTCCCAGAGGCAGGCGTGTGTGCGGGGCGGGAGTGGGGAACGGGGCGGGAGGGGGGGGCGGGTTGGTTGGTTTGTTTGTTTGTTCAAAAAAAAAAAAAATCAATACGCGGGTTTGTATTTAAAAAATAAAAATTAACAAGAAA